>NC_039256.1:12863260-13163260 GCF_003368295.1 Carassius auratus
AAAGGGTATCTTCCTATGAAAAATAAAAAAATTAAAATAAATAAACAACAACACAGATTGATACAGAACTCAGAAATGTTATTGTGGATTTATGATAAACTCAGCCTTTAAATGAATTCATTCTCCTCCAAGAAGACACAAGTAGTTCACACCAAACTGTTTTAACATGAAGCCATATACTGAAGATGTTAAATTGCGAATGGTTTTAAGATACCTTAAATGGTGTGGCCATAGTGATTTATTAAAGTAACATAAAAAAATACAATAGTTATTTTACTATATCTTTAAAATTTTTAATTACAACTCTTCATAATTTTTTATATACGTAGAAGTCATCATTTGAAGGAAGCACAGTAAGTTTCATAGCTTTATCATTTTCAAGAGCCAGCATAAAAATAAACTATCATAACATATAAATCAAGCTTGCAATTCTTAGTACCAATAATGGCCACCAGATGGTGCTATAGGATTACTTTTGAATAATTATTGTAGAAACAAGTATGATTTAAATCATTTATAGAAATCTTTCAAAGAAAATAATATGTATTTTATGTATTTTACTGATAAAATGACCCTCATTTAATTAGAATAACAAGCTGAAGTATTGTGAACCGTATATTAAGAATAATTCTTTATAGGCTTTATGGACAGATACGTTTTGAGTGACTCTTGAAGGATCAGCACCACATCCTCTTTTACCACTGTTTAAAGAATTTATCTTACAGAACAGGTGCAAATTAATTTTGAATAGCTTGAATGGTTTGTCATGGTGATTTTTTTGAAATAGCAGTAAAAAAGTAACCAGTAAATGTCTTTTATTTTTTTTAAGTGCAGCTTCTAAACACTTCAAAAAATATACACATAGAAGACACGTCATTCTGAGGAAATATGCATAGTTTCATGACTATACAACACTATATGGATGATAGAAAATTAAAAAACTATCATACATCTGATGTCACTCTGTCCCTCTGTCACTGTGGGTAATGTGTGTGTGTGTGTGTGTGTGTGTGTGTGTGTGTTAAGTGAATTAGGTGTGAAACTATCAGGGAGCATTTAGTCTCCAGTGCCAACATTTTTACAGAACTGCCACTTTCCTGGAGTCTCAGAATTACAATGTGTCAGGTTCTGAGAAATCAAAGATTCCAAAAAATGATTTAATTAGAATACCATGAAGTATTGTGAAATACTATATATTAAGACTTTATATATATGCTTTATGAACAGATTAGAGTTGTGACATTCGCGAACGAACCGATTCTTTTGAACGGCTCATAAACATGAACGATGGGAGCCGAGTCGCGCTGGAGGGGAGCCGTTCTTTCTGTCATTCATTTTCCCTATGCGTGTTTCACACAGATGCACTCAAATAAGCTCCTCCGCGAGACAGAACAGTTATAGGGGGAGGGGCGCACCCAGCGTGATGATATTAAATTTGCCCAAGGACAAAAAAAGAGAGGCAGAAAAAGCCATAAAGTAAGGAACTGCTATGTATTTATTTACATTGAATTTTGTGTTCATTTTAAAACTTGTTCTTTTAAAAACATTAAAATGTTCTTTTGTGATACTGTTCTTGTATAGAAATGTTTCACTAAAAGCTGTTTTGCACAGACATTCATTGCAGCCCACTTATTGTTCATTGACTTGAAGGGGCTGATGTCCTATTTGCAAAGTTTACAGTAGTAATAGTATGTAGTATGTAGACATTTCCATTTTATTTATTCTAATTTTATCTACTTTAAATATTTTTTTGTTTTCTATCAAAATGTTCTTGTGTGATGTGATAACAATGTTCTTGTGTGGAAGTGTTTGTAGTAAAAGCTGTTTTGCACAGAAATTAATTGCAGCCAGCTTTGTTTTTGATGTTTATTTGTGAGTAGGTATTGTATGAATAACATAAGTATTGGTGTGTCATATCTGAGTTTTAATTATTTGACTACAAATCTCACCTCATCATTCCTCCCAGTGATTATTTCCAGGATAAACTGAGATGCCCCCAAGCTGGCTTCTTAAAACTGACTAAATATTTAAAAAGAGCCAAAAGAGCCGTTCTTTTGAACGGCTCTTTGAAAGGAACGGATCTTGAAGATCCGGATCCCCTCAAAGAGCCATAAATCCCATCACTAGAACAGATTAGAGTGACTCGTGAAGGACCAGCACCACCTCCTCTTGTCCGATGGTTTGAGGAATATATCTTCCAGAATCCGGGATTAAGATTTAGGAGCTCATTTTTATTCCACCTCCTTTCCTGAAAGTCTGTCTTGCAAAATTGACTAAAAATTAATCTTCACATTAATTCCTAATTATTTTGCAATTATTTTTGTCAGTTCTTCTTGACCTGTTTTTTTTTTCTTCTTCTTTTCTGACCTCATGACCCAGTCAGCATTTTTGTACAATGGTCAAGTCTTAACTTATCCATTTCTGCATTGCATGTGTGTTTGATATTTCTCATGGGTATTTCATAATTTTCGACTTTGAGTTAAAACAGTTTGAGTTAAAACTCTTTTTTAGCGCATTTCATTTGTAAAAGAAAACATGCCTAATGATTCTGCACACATGAATATAAGGAGTTTTTCTCTTCCAGCTTTCCTGGACTATTGTATAGCACTCATAAATGATTAAATAAAAAATAATGGTAGTTATTAAGATTGATATGGTTTGGAATTGGTAAAATGTGCTTGGAAAAAAATCACAATAAAACAATGTTTTAATGTTTAAGTTTGGAATATTAACTGACATGAATGAATGCTATATAAATATTGTTCATGTTAACATAATGTTTATAAATGAAATCTTATCGTAAAGTGTTACTAAATATATATATATATATATATATATTGTTCTGTGAATGTGATTTTAAAGTCTAGATGATTCGGATTAACCCTTTAACCGCCATATCCTTTAAAACCTCAATGCCAGAGGGATATTGTGAATGCATGTGCCCGCTGGACACAGTTTACCTGATGCCACCGGGGTGGCGATGGCATTGGTGGCTTGAGCCCGCCATCGCTGCTTGCAGCTATATTTATTATTATTATTCTTCTTCTTCTTCTTCTTCTTCTTCTCCCGAATGAATCGCATTTTTGAGGGCTTTAACATGCTCAAAAAGTCATGAAACTTTGCACACTCGTCAAACCTGGTGAAAATTTTCGTCTGATATAGGATTCAGAAGAGGGTGTGGCAAAATGGCTCGACAGCGCCACCTATACCAAGAAAATCAACAGCCTTCCAGCTATGTTTCACGTACATGCACGAAAATTGGCACACATATGTAACACACCAATACCTACAAAAAAGACTCTTGGAGCGAAATTCTAAACCCAACAGGAAGTCGGTTATTTTTAATATTATGAGCATATTTTGTGTAATTTTGGTCATTTCCATGTGTTGTATTTTAACGAACTCCTCCTAGAGAGTTCTTCAAATCAACACCAAATTTGGTATGCCTAATCTAAAGGCCTTTGCGATGTTAAATTGCGAAGATCCTGACTTTTCGTTGAAGGGCGTGTCCGTGGCGGCCTGGCGAATTTCGATGATTCGCCATGAAAAATGAAGTTGCTATAACTCACACATACAATGAACAATCTGCCCCAAACTTCACATGTTTGATGAGACTCCGAACCTGAACAGATTGACATGCCCATATTCAGTTTATAGTCATAGCACCACCTATTGGCAACAGGAAGTGACATATTTTACGCTGCGACGAACTACTCCTAGAAATTTTATGACATCAATGTCTTTTTTGTGGTCAGTCTAATCTAAAGGCCTGTGCGATGTTCAGTTGTGAAGATCTTGAGTTTTCGTTAAAAGGCTTGTTCATGGCGCCGCGACGAAGTTCGATGTCTCGCCATGCGAATAAAAGATGTTATAACTCAGGCATAAGATGTCCGATCTTCCCCAAACTTCACATGTGTGATAAGAGTCCTGGCCTGAACAGATCTTCAGGCCAATATTCCACCGGGTGTGGCAGAATGGCTCTATAGCGCCACCTATACACTTTCAACGGAGTGCGCCTCGAGCTATGTTTCACGTACATGTACAAAAATTGGTACACACATGTAACACTCCAATACCTACAAAAAAGTCTCTTGGTACGAAATCCGGATCCCAACAGGAAGTCGGTTATTTTGAATTTTCCCTTCAAAATTGCTGTTGTTTTTGCCATTTTCAGGGGTTGTACTTTAACGAACTCCTCCTAGAGATTTATTCAGATCAATACCAAACTTGGTCAGTGTAATCTAAAGCCCTTTGCAATAATAAATTGCGAAGGACTTGAGGTTTCGTTAAAGGGCGGGTCCATGGCGGCCTGACAAATTTCGATGTTTCGCCATGAAAAAGGAAGTTGCTGTAACTCAGACATACAATGTCCAATCTGCCCCAAACTTCAAATGTTGGATAAGACTCTTGACCTGAACAGATCTACATGCCAATATTCAGTTATAGTCATAGCGCCACCTATTGGCAACAGGAAGTTAAATATTTTACACTGCGACAAACTACTCCTAGAAATGTTATGACATCAATGTCTTTTTTGTGGTCAGTCTAATCTAAAGACCTGTGTGATGTTTAGTTGTGAAGATCTTGAATTTTTGTTAAAAGGCGTGTCCATGGCGCCGTGATGAAGTTCAATGTCTCGCCACGGGAATAAAAGATGTTATAACTCAGGCATAAAATGTCCGTTCTTGCCCAAACTTCACATGTGTGATAAGGGTCCTGGCCTAAACAGATCTGAAGGCCAATATTCCATAGAGTGTGGCAAAATGGCTCGATAGCGCCACCTATACACTTTCAACGGAGTGCGTATACACTTTAAACGGAGTGCGCCTCGAGCTATGTTTCACGTACATGTACAAAAATTGGTACACACATGTAACACTCCAATACCTACAAAAAAGTCTCTTGGTACGAAATCCGGATCCCAACAGGAAGTCGGTTATTTTGAATTTTCCCTGCAAAATTGGTGCTGTTTTTGCCATTTTCAGGGGTTGTACTTTAATGAACTCCTCCTAGAGATTTATTCAGATCAACACCAAACTTGGTCAGTGTAATCTAAAGCCATTTGCGATGTTAAATTGCGAAGGACTTGAGGTTTCGTTAAAGGGCGTGTCCATGGCGGCCTGACAAATTTCGATGTTTCGCCATAAAAAGGAAGTTGCTGTAACTCAGACATACAATGTCCAATCTGCCCCAAACTACACATGTTGGATAAGACTCTTGACCTGAACAAATCTACATGCCAATATTCAGTTATAGTCATAGCGCCACCTATTGGCAACAGGAAGTGACATATTTTACACTGCGACAAACTATTTCCAGAAATGTTATGACATCAATGTCTTTTTTGTGGTCAGTCTAATCTAAAGACCTGTGTGATGTTTAGTTGTGAAGATCTTGAGATTATGTTAAAAGGCGTGTCCATGGCGCCGCGACGAAATTCGATTTCTCGCCATGGGAATAAAATATGTTATAACTCAGGCATAAAATGTCCGATCTTCCCCAAACTTTAAATGTGTGATAAGGGTCCTGGCCTGAACAGACATGAAGGCAAATATTCCATTGGGTGTGGCAAAATGGCTCGATAGCGCCACCTATACACTTTCAACGGAGTGCATATGCACTTTCAATGGAGTGCGCCTCGAGCTATGTTTCACGTACATGTACAAAAATCGGTACACACATGTAACACACCAATACCTACAAAAAAGTCTCTTGGTACGAAATCCGAATCCCAACAGGAAGTCGGTTATTTAGAATTTTCTCTGCAAAATTGGCATAGTTTTTGCCATTTTCAGGGGTTATACTTTAACGAACTCCTCCTAGAGATTTATTCAGATAAACACCAAACTTGGTCAGTGTAATCTTAAGCCCTTTGCGATGTTTAATTGCGAAGATCTTGAGGTTTCGTTAAAGGGCGTGTCCATGGCGGCCTGACAAATTTCGATGTTTCGCCATGAAAAAGGAAGCTGCTGTAACTCAGACATACAATGTCCAATCTGCCTCAAACTTCACGTTAGATAAGACTTCTGCCCTTAACAGATCTACATGCCCATATTCAGTCATAGTCATAGCGCCACCTGCTGGCAGCAGGAAGTGTCAATGTTTTACACTGCAAATAACTACTCCAAGAAATTTTATGACATCCAAATTTTATTTTGGTCAGTCTAATCTAAAGTTCTTTGCAATGTTAAATTGTGGAGATCTTGAGATTTTGTTAAAGGGTGTGTCCATGGCGCCATGACAAAATTTGATGTCTCGCCATCGGAAGAGAAGTTGTTGTAACTCAGGCATTAAATGTTCAATCTTCCCTAAACTTCACATGTTCGATAAGAGTCCTGGCCTGAACACATCTGAAGGCCAATATTCCATTATAATGACAGCGCCACCTGCTTACAACAGGAAAATTGGCAGATATATGGAATAAACTTTGACATATTCCACTTATATTTCTGAGTTTAAATGCATATTTCTCACCGTTCACATATCTTACTAAAGCCACTTACTGCCGGTGAGCCCGGGTGCGAGGGCCCGTTCATCGCTGCTTGCAGCTTTAATTATTATTAAAGTGTCACTCACAGTCACAAGCCTAAATTCGCTTTAACACAGTCCTCTTACATTTACTCTTCAAAGTAGTGATTAAAACGTAGCGTTAAATTTGAGGTAGAATTTTTGGCGGTCGACGGAAGCTTTTCACCAACGCAGTGTGCATTTTACCGTTATGTTCTTTTCTTTTTCGTTGACAAATTGAAAATAATGTGCGTACTTCCATAAACCAAACGCTGTCCTCTCTGCTATCTTGCCGGGAGTTCGAAAAAAAAAAAAAAAAACCCACACACACACAGGTTCAGGCGCAGGGCACAGACGCATCACAGCCATTGACTTTACGATCACAGAGCTTCGGCTCCGCTGATACATCCGCAGGTGGCACAGTAGACCTAGGACTACTGTCTGACAAAAAGCAGGTTGCAGTCGGGATTTTCCTTTCCTTAAAATAACGGATTACTTTTTTAAAAAAATAACGAAGTTACTGATTACTTACGCACGAAACTAACGCGTTAAGTTACACATTTCAGGAAAAAAGTAATTAGAGTACTCTAACGCGTTACTTTGTAACGCGTTACCCACAACACTGCATATGTTAGATAGCCACAGAAAAAAATCTGCATGCAAAGTTTTCTTTTTCAGCAGACACACACACATTCAGTTATTTTTATTTTCAATTCCAGCACCTTTTCGGATTGACCTGTTGAAATATGTATCCTTATGAGGTTAAAATACTTCTATTTTGCAGTTCTTTTACTCTCAAGATCAGAATTAAGATGGGAACATTTGGGAATGAGAAGCACAAAAGCAAGAAAACCATTCCACAGTCGATGAAGCAAGATTTACTTAAAGAGTTTAGAGGTCAGGGCTGCTCTCTTGATCTGCTGCGGTCAGCAGTTGTATATCAATGCACAAACAGTGAGTGAGAGATAGTGAGAGAGGGAAATAATTTCTGCAGTCTTTGGTATGACCATTAGATGGCAGTGAAAGTGCAAAAATATTGCTATGTACACATTTTTATCAAATATCAAGACATAACAAAAAAAACATTACATGAAGAAATGTACAATTTACTGTGTAATTTGGTCTACTGTCTAATGCATTAGCAAATGACACATTGTCTTAATATTTATTTTGCTTCACAGATTCAGTGGAAGCAGCTTTCTTTCTGTGTGCATATGAGTTTGCTATCCATGATCTGAACACAGCCTGGTGCCAGTTGTTTGACGAGGCAGATGCACAGGTACTGGAACAGCGCAGTTCTGCTGAAACAAAAACAATTCTTACATATAGTATACATATGTACTTAATGCTTACCTTTTTGCCAAGGAGCATAAAAAAAATGGAGAGGCACAAAAAAATTTTAATGATGTGTTTTAACTTAATAAGAAGATATAAGGAGACATTTACAAACATGGTTATTTAATTTATAAGAATAAAAACAGTACACAATGTTTTTATATACTTTCGCTTTAGACTGTAGTGATAAATGCAGTGATTGTTATTTCATGTTAACTAATGAGTAAATGAAAAAGTTAAAAATTTATGTTATTCCTGTGGCTCAGGGGTAGTGCATTGTGTAAGCAGCGGAAAAGGTCATGGGTTTGATTCCCAGGGAACACATATACTGGTAAATAATGTATAGGCCTAGCTTGAATGCACTGTATGTCGCTTCGGATAAAGCGTCTGCTAAATGTAAAAGTTATATATATATATTATTAATGCTGTACCGAACTTTCATTCATCACGGTTTTCACAAAAAATATTAAGCAGCACAGCAGTTTTCAGCATTGATAATAATAAGAAATGTTTATTGATCACCAAAGCAGCATTTTAGAATGATTTCTGAGGATCATTTGACACTGATGACTGGAGAAGTGGCAGCTGATTATTCATCTTTGCCATCACAGGAATAAAATATAAAACGGTTATTTTAAATTGTTATAATATTTCACAGTATTACTGTTTTTACTGAATTTTTAATGCAGCCTTGGTAAGCATAAGAGACTACATAAATTAATTAATTAATTAATTAATTATCCTTTTTAAAATCTTACAGCTTTTGAATGGTAGTGTATGTTTTGAAAATAACCTTTTATTTTTAGACCAACTGAGATTTGAAATTCAGAATTCTACTCTAATAATGTCTAAATATATTGTTGCACAGCGGTTAGAGGTCATGTGTACCTGTAGATGTTTGAAGGTACTGTGTTCTGTTTTTTAAGGTGATGGAGTATGCTGCTGACCTGAAACAATACTGGAAGCGAACCTATGGGCATGATATCAACAGCAAGTCTAGCTGCATCCTCTTCCATGATCTTTTCCATCGTCTTGACCAAGTTGTAGATCAGATCAAGTAAGAGCAGTGACATCTCTCTAGTTTTTATATAATGCATATAAGAAAAATCTAACACATTTTCTATTTTATTCTAAAATCCATCTATATTTACTTGCCATTGTGCTTCTGTTTCTTAAGTTAATACTCTTTATTCTTGTTTCACAATGGTCTTGAGGGATTTTATTGTCCCACGAAAGAGGCAGGGACCAGCTCTCCTTTCTGAGAAAGAATAGAATCTGATACCTTCTTTCACAGCAGTATCAGTTATTATGGCTGAGAAGTAATTGAATAAGATCAACAGACAGCACTGGAGTTTAAAAAGCTAGTGGAATTTAGCTGCGAGGGTGTCATGGGAATGTCCGTTTCACCCTGTGTCTCTGTTTAGTCTTTCAGCTAAGGCCTGGTTCACACGGGACGATTTTAAAATTGTCGGCCGATTTTCCAAACTTGAGAGACCCCACACACGGCGATAAAAAATCACGGGTCTAACAGTTTTGGTCGTTCAGTGTGTGGTGTGCAGCCACACGGCAATATCAACACATCACACACGAACCGATTTGACTCCCGAGCATTCCCAGGTCAGACGGGAAATCTCGCAAAATCCCTCGAGATCAAACGTGACTTCAGATTAAACAAACATGGCGAACGAAGAGGATGCAGTGGCCATAGTTTGTGCTTTGTTTTTAACGGAAAAAAATAAATAAGAGAAACAAGAAAAGGTGTTGGTGAGGTGGAGACAATGCGAGCATGGACTATACTTGCTACATCATGATATGGAAGTTGTTGTTTTATCTCATAGAAATGTTGTTACATACTACACAGATTAATTACCGTTGAAATAAACGTTCATATATTCGTTTCCATGTACTCTGGTGGACTGCAGTTGTGGATGTAGTTATGCCCATCGACTTTATTTGTATTTGTTATATTTGTTATATTATATACGCCGGCTGTTTTGATTTTGTTTCCTGGTACTTCCTCACCGCCTCGTCACCTCGCTTTCTGATTGGCTACACGCCACAGTCCACAGGCTGCGTGATTGTTTGTCCTCGGGGGACACCACACACGAGAAGAAATCGGGCCAAATAAATCCAACATGTTGGATATCCCTGATTTGAGATCAGAGCGGTTCCGAAGGTTCTTCCGAGCAGAGGAGAGCAGTCTTAACACACCACACACGGCAGGAATATTTGATCAGATTATTTTACGATAATCGGAGCATCCTAAGATTGTCGGAAGGGGTGAATCGGGGCTAAAATCGGCCTAATTATCCTGCCGTGTGAACCAGCCTTTAGAAACCAATTCACAAGAGCTGAAGGGAGAAAGAGTTGGTTGCAAAACTCTTTCTTAACTCTTTTCAAGGGAATTTTAGAAACAAATTCAATTTATATGAGCTATATAAACAAAATAACTTATATTTCTTATATGCAATCAAGGTCACCAAGGCTGCATTTGGCAAAATAGTGTAAAAACAGTGATATTACATTTAGTATTATTAAGTATTTAATTATTTAATTATTAAGTATTATTACAATTTGAATCTATTATTAATGTTTTTATATTTTAACATATTTAAATATGTAATATATTCCTGTGGTGGCAAAGCTGAATTTTCAGCCATTACTTCAGTCTTCAGTGTAACATGTGTCTTCAGAAATCATTGTAAATAGCTGATTTGGTGCTCAAGAAACCTTCTTATTTATGTTTAAAACAATTATGCTGCTATAAATATTTTTTTTCAGGATTCTTTGATGAATATAAAAATTTAAAAGGATACCATTTAAATGAAATCGGAATCTTACTAAACCCAGTTTTTAAAATGGTATTATATGACTTAAGATTAGGGACAATTTCAGTATTAGGGAGCTCAGATGATTAAACAAACGTGTGTGTGTGTGTGTGTGTGTGTGTGTGTGTGTGTGTGTGTATATATATATATATATATATATATATATATAGTCAAATAGATATGTGTGCATTTTCAAATCTCAATTGGTCTAGACTCAGTTTCTTCTAAAAACATACACTATTATTCAAAACTTAGGGGTTGGTAAGATTTTAAAAAGGTTTTTTATTCATTTATGTAGTTTCTTATCCTTACCAAGGCTGAATTAAAAATACAATAAAAACAGTAATAGTGTGAAATATTATTAAAATTTAAAATAACTATAATATTTTTTTCCAGTGATGACAAAGCTGAATATTCAGCTGCCACTTCTCCAGTCATCAGTGTCAAATGATCCTCAGAAATCATTCTAAAATGCTGCTTTGGTGCTTAATAACATTTATTTTGTTTTTGTTTGCATTTTTGCGTTTGCAACTGCGCTCAAATAGATATTTTACTGGTTGTCTTTCTGGCTCCATTCACACATAGTATTCAGGATTGAAAATTATGTTTGTTATAAGGTTTAACATTCAGTAGCATGAATGAATGAATTAAACAATGACAGACGGTGACAGAAAAGGAGGTTGACATGTAACATTATTAGTGACTGACGACAAAGAACAACCGAAACATGTGTCTCATGTTGGGGCTTCACTAAGCCCTTTTAAGGGGCCTTTCCGTCTTCTTTAAAACCTCATATGGCAAGTTTTGGCTCCTCCCCGTCTTTAAGTCAGCATTATTCAGCATTTTCTTCAGTCTGCAGAGGTGCAGCGTTAGTATCTGTGCATTGCTTTGTCATAAATGGAGTTTACATGAGGTGATGCGGGAGCAATACAAGACAGCAATTTGAGTTGATACAAAGAGCACATGAATCTATCAATTTACCACTTCAGTTAATTTCAAGTGACATCAAATTATTTTCATGATTTGCTATCACAGCTTTTCACAGTTCTTTTGTAAAATCAGCTTAGATTCACAAATGCTGTTCAGATAACATCTAAAATCTTTCTTTGTATCAACTCAATTGCTGTCTTGTATTGCTCCCGCATCACCTCATGTAAACTCCATTTATGACAAAGCAGTGCACAGATGCAGATATCGTAACAATCTATCAGTAAATGCACACATCTTGTCCTCTGCTTCCGGCGCTAACGCTGCACCTCTGCAGACTGAAGAAAATGCTGAATAATGCTGACTTAAAGACAGGGAGGAGCCAAAACTTGCCATATGAGGTTTTAAAGAAGACGGAAGGCCCCTTAAAAGGGCTTAGTGAAGCCCCAACATGAGACACATGTTTCGGTTGTTCTTTGTCGTCAGTCACTAATAATGTTACATGTCAACCTCCTTTTCTGTCACCGTCTGTCATTGTTTAATTCATTCATTCCTGCTACTGAATGTTAAACCTTATAACAAACATAATTTTCAATCCTGAATACTATGTGTGAATGGAGCCAGAAAGACAACCAGTAAAATATCTATTTGAGCGCAGTTGCAAACGCAAAAATGCAAACAAAAAAATAAATAAATGTTATTAAGCACCAAAGCAGCATTTTAGAATGATTTCTGAGGATCATTTGACACTGATGACTGGAGAAGTGGCAACTGAATATTCAGCTTTGTCATCACTGGAAAAAAATATTAGTTTAAATTGTAATAATATTTCACACTATTACTGTTTTTATTGTTTTTTTAATGCAGCCTTGGTAAGGATAAGATACTACATAAATAAATCAAAAACCTTTTTAAAATCTTACCAACCCCTAAGTTTTGAATAATAGTGTATGTTTTTAGAAGAAACTGAGTCTAGACCAATTGAGATTTGAAATTCAGAGTTCTACTCTAATAATGTCTGAATATTGTTGCACACCGGTGAGAGGTCATATGTACCTGTAGGTGTTTGAAGGCACTGTGTTCTGTCTTGTAAGGTGATGGAGTATGCTGGTGACCAGAAAATGCACACATATCTATTTGAGCGCAGTCAAAAATGCAAAAAAAAACTAAAAACAATGTTTCCTGTTAAATATGTAGCCTAACTAGCATCATACCACAAATATGACCTCACACCCACAGCCCACTTCACACACAGAGCCATTACACGCCACATTACCCTGAATACACAGCATCTGAACCGGTACTAGAGTGATATACTTCTCTTGTGTAATAACCAGTAATCCTCCTATTCATCATTCTCTTGGGTCTGTTAAACACCCTTTTCTATGTTTGAATACCATACCAAAAGTTAAGCAAACTTGGGTGTGAGGAAGATGTGTGTCATAAAACTAGAAGGTTGAGTGTATCCACAAATAAGTATATATGTCCTTATATTTACATGTATACATTTGGCCATTCCTTCATTTGAGAATATTCATTTACCCTTTTACTTCATGTAACTTTATTTGCTGAGATACTTTTGCCATACTTCTGAAAGTATGACACTAAATTTCATTCATACTATCAAATTGTTTATACTTATAGCTTGCTTTTTTTGAGCTTGAAAGCTTGTAGTCATTAATTGGTTTCCAAATATGAAAAGAGCGGCTTGAACAATGCGCTAAACATCTCTTTTTATGTTTGATGGTGGAAAGATGGCCATACAGGTTTCAAATGCAGTTGGCCAAATACACACGTCAGCTAAATTTGGTTGTCAGTTCAGCTTTTACTTTTGAATTATGTTCTGTACACACACACACACACAAATATTTACAGAAGTTCTATGCAGTGTTTACGGAACCATAATATAACCATCTCTAGCTATTTCCAGAAATCCAACAAAACAGGTTTTTTCTTGATGTTTATCTGGCTTTTCCCCCCTTTTTGATGCTCATCATAACTAAATAGATCTTTAAGTAGCTAATAGCATCAGACAAGAAGGAAATAAAAATTTTACTCCATTAGTTACTAAAATAGTGTAGGCTGATATGATGTGAACGTCCCTGACACATCTAAATTCTTGTCTATGATATTCAGACATGTGCTGTGTGATAAAAGCCTAAGCATCTTTTTCCAGGGTACAAGTTATTTAAAAACTCGCTTCTTGACATCAGAATAATGTAACTGCTATATAAGACCAAGTGAGTATATTCTACAACTGTACATTTTTGACCAAACAAGTCCATTTGAGACATCCTATCCATGACAACCAAGCAATCTTTCAGCCTAGACGTCTCTAAGTATCACCCTACAGCTGTGTATTGAAGAAATCTGTTTGCAGATGTTTTATCTGCAAAGAAAAACTGTAAAACAGTCATATGTTATATTTTGTTGGACAACATTAAAAATGAATTTTAAACACTAAGAAGTCTCAAAGTACATTATGGTTAGGGTGTGTTTTTGGAATTCACTAAATATTCAACTACTTTTACTTTAGCATTATGTTTGTAAAATGCCATGTCATGCGCGAGCTGCAAGACACAAGCACAACAGTCAAACACGTCGGTCTAGTGTATATTTAAATAGTGTTTGCTAAAACTCTTCATAATACTACTTTGTGCTGACATCACCATTAACAAAACACCCTCCCTCTGCTTGTGTCGCCTAACTGGTTGACCTATTTGCAGTGTACGTTTGTGTTTATTCAGGATTCATCAGCTTTTAAATGTTTATGAGGTAATAACTTTGACCTACACATTCAGAAAATGCTGCTCAGGCTCATTTATGGTCAGTGTGTTTTATGAATGACTGCACAACAGGAAGTGTTTATTGCTGGTACTCCTGTGCAATATATTCAAGATTAGTGGTGAACTCCCTGTTCACAATTCCCTTTGTGTTTGTTTCATTGGTCTCAGTTTAAGGACATTGATGTGTAGCCTGACGTGTATGTGCTGTATATATTTTTCAAATTTTTTCTTTCAAAGATCACATTAGGGAGGGAGAAACCCTCGTATAAGTGACGTATAAGTACCTAGACAGATACTTATGTATTTTGTGACTTTTTTTCTCATTTAGGGTCATGATAATTCCTCTGAAGTGTCGACACACATTTTGAAATATGCATACAAAAGTAATATTATAATTATTGTGTTTGTGGTCACAGTTACAATTGTATACACAGTTAAAGGCAGCTGCACAGACCTGAAATAAGTTTCTCAACCCCCTTCAGAGGGTATTTGTATTTACATTTATGCATGTTGCAGACACTTTTATCGAAAGAAACTCGCACTGCATTGAAAACATTTTAAAATTATTTCATGCATGTTCAGTTCACTGAGAATTGAACCTATGACTTTGGCAGTGCACACGACATGCTCTACTGTTTGAGCTTCTGTAGAAGAAGTGTTATGCCACAATTGTTTAAAATGTAAAAAATATTTACAGTACATTTTTGAACATTCACAGTTTATAAAAACAAAACACTATTTTTTTTGTAATGTGCATGTACTAATACTATTAAATGTGAATTGATTTTATTCTGATTATTTTCTTATTGTGATTTTTGCTGAATTGTATTGAATACAATTACATTCAAATTATCCCCAACATAATGATAAATACCAATTTTTTAATCTAATACATCAGTTTTCTCTGTTTCATTCTGTATTATTGTTTATCTTCTCTCTCTCTCTCTCTCTCTCTCTCTCAGTTCAGATGGTGCTCTGTCGGAGGCTGTGACAGTGCAGGTGGGCCATGCTGAGACCCTGTTACCCCTCCTTTCCTTGCTGGATCTGTTCAAGGATGATATCCCTCTCAGCTCAACTAACTTTGCAACCCAGAAGAAGAGAATATTAAGAAGTGGGAACATTGTGCCATACGCTGCGAACCTGCTGGTAGTGCTGTATAAATGCCCGGAGGGGATTAGAATGGGTGTGCGACTCAATGAGAAATCTTTGACCTTGCCTGGACTCACCGACCCTGTCCCAATGTACGAGGATGTGAAGAAACGCTACGGGGCTCTGCTCGAGGGTTGTGACCAAGAGACTGTGTGTAAAATTAACAATTAATGAACATAAATGTACAACACATCACAAAGGCCAGTTGACTGACATTTTCATAGAAGCAACAACTAGCAAAAAGGAAACAAAATGTCTTTTAAATAGGTTATACAACATTTTACTGTTGATTGAACATTAAATGAAAGAAAATATTGTTATATATTAATTATATATATATCCAAATATGATCCCACAGTGTTACTTTCTAGTGTTATGGACCTGTAAGAGACCTCAAATTCCAAAGCTGACAAATCAGCTGCTCTGACCAACCATCCAATCCAAAAAAAAAAACATTTTGACATCTCACACATGCTGTATTTCTAAGCGATGAACCATCGACTGTACTTTGTTTACATGACTGAATGGTAAATTGCTAGTTTTGGTTGACGGTCCTGAAGCCTCTGTTGCTTACTTATGCAGTATTTCTGTTAATGTTTTAGTCAGGTGTGTGTGTTTGTGTGTGGGGGCATGTTTTTGTGACATATCAGGACACAACTTTGTATAATGACATGGGTATGACAAAGGTATTACAAGGAGAGGGTGACTTATGAGGACATAACCCATGTCCCCATTTTTCAAAACGCTTATAAATCATACAGAATTAGTTTTTTTGAGAAAGTAAAAATGCACAAAGTTTCCTGTGAGGGTTAGGGGTAGGGTTGGTGAAGGGCGATAGAATATACAGTTTCTACATTATAAAAACCATTATGCCTATGGGATGTCCCCACTTTTCACAAAAACAAACGTGTGTGTGTGAACATTTCAAATTCAGCAGATTGAATTTCAATGAAATTTTGTTCTTACAAAATGAATGAAGGTTAAAATAAATTGTAGTGAATATGCCTTTTTTGTAGTTATGCTCTGAAATATCTAGACTATTGTAGAATTATTCTGTGAATGTAATTACTGTAAGGTTTATATATATAAATATATAAAGTGAGAGTGAGTGAGTGAAGTGACATTCAGCTAAGTATGGTGACCCATACTCAGAATTTGTGCTCTGCATTTAACCCATCCGAAATGCACACACACAGAGCAGTGAACACACACACACACACTGTGAACACACACCCGGAGCAGTGGGCAGCCATTTATGCTGCGGCGCCCGGGGAGCAGTTGGGGGTTCGATGCCTTGCTCAAGGGCACCTAAGTCGTGGTATTGAATATATATATATATATATATATATATATATACATACATACATACATATATTATTATTATTATTATTTTATTTTTATTTTTTAGGAAGGGCTTGAAATGTCAAGGAAACTAATTGGACAATAGGTGTGGGAACCTTGAAATTATTTTATATTATTTTATTAGAAAAAGTTTTTTAGGTCTTTTAGGTAGGCTCGTTGACGACAACAAATAGAAAATTATAGACAGGAAGTCTCTTAAAAAGTCGACTCTATGAAAAGTTGTTGAATTATTTGTATTTTGACCAAAAAGTCATTTTAATTTTACACATGATTGCAGAACAAGGGGTTATCTTTCTCTTTACATCCTACTCCCCGCCTGCTTTCTCTCCGGTAGCTCATGGCCCCTCCTCCTCCTCAGTGCAGTCTCACACCGGTTCTGCTCTCCATTCAACCGTATGGCATGCAGATTGCGGGAGCCGGGAGGCTGGACAAGGGCAGGGCTGCGAGGTGTTTTGCTACACTCTTAAAAACACTTCTCTCTCCGCGTCTCCACAAACTACCTTCAAGAAGTTCACCTGCGAGTTCAGTCTGCCCCGCCTCCCAGCGAAGGTCCAATCCCGAGCGCACTTCACTATTGGAGAGAGATGCCTGGAAACGCAACACCGAGACCGGTGAGATTAGACAGAAAGCCCATAAAAAAACTTCTCAAGTCGATTACTATTTTGATTTTTTTGGTCAGGGCTATATTTTCTCTCTCTTTTTTTGTATTTTATTGAGATTTTTCTCTTTTGATGTGTTTGGCAGGGGATGTATGAGGTTTCTTCGACATGTCAGCTAACTTTTTTTGTTGTTGTGTTATATAACTGCCTGCGATCATTTGGGGAGATATTGGGCAAGAGCTCTGCTGCAAGTCAAGTTACTGTAGACATACTGGCTTTAAAAAACATCATCAAATTTGAGGTTATAAAACTGAAAAAAAGAGAACTAAATAAAAATGATAATTAATAAAATTATCATGAATACTAAACAGAAATGTGAGTCGTTTTCACACGTTTAGACTATTACAGTTCTACTATGTTGAACTTTATTGACATTATTGTTCACTCAATAGGCTACACGTTGTCCTTGCAGTTGTCACAAAGGAAACCTGCCATTAAACTATGCCTTGTAAATAAATGTAAATAATTTAAACATTTTCATTAATTGTTCTTTACATTCCTTTATAACTGTTTTAATTATAATGGAATACAAAGAACCATTAAAGAAAACTGACAAATGTAATACGCAACAAAATAATGGTTTGACATTTCTGTATAAAGTACTGAAATTAGTACATTGAGCTATACATTTATAGCCTACCATTAAAAACTTCACATTGTAACTTGTTACATCATGTATGATCTTTGCCAGTTTAAAATGTTTAGTTAAATGTGCTTTCATTATAGTTATTCTTGTCTAAATGTAGGCCAATGTGGTTTGATTGTTTACTTTTTATTAACTGCTACATCACTAAAATATGATACTGGAATAGTAGGCTACAAAATGTAGGCTACAAAAAAGTTTGAGAAAGTTTTGAGATAGATGTGATGTGTATATTTACACACACTGCTTGTGTGTGTGTGTGTGTACTCAGACTACCACGTAACCACATTTAGAGTTTACGCTTTCACTGTGTGATTTAGTCTGTTTAAATACATTAAGAATTACCCCCAAATGGAGACTTTTATTTGTCTTTTATATTTATATCAGCTGATATAGTTAATATCACACAAAGAGTAGCCTGCAGTTTTTTTTTTCCAAATATCAGTACGATCTTAAATGTGATTTGATTTTATAAAAGTTCAATAAGCAAGAAGTTAATATTAATTGGCTTACATTTTATAGATAAGTTCTTGTTTTTGCTCTATTTCAACAATGAAAATAGTTTCAAACAAAGCCACAGCAGAACTGTTTCGTCTTCTGTTTCTGACGCGCAGACTCAAACGAAGCTTGACGACGTCAGCAACCTGTCTGACAGATGTAAATGTTCTAGTAGCTGTGCGTGCAAACTGCCATCATTAATCTTGCAGAGACAGCGAGCTTGAGCGGGGAGTTCTTTGGCGTGAGTGAGCAGGAGTTAGTATTCTGATTAATTATTTTGTATAGTATTTTAAAATGTAACGCCAGTACGCCATATTAAGTTAATTGCCTGCGAGCTTCCCCTCCTGTCTGTACGATAATGCAAAGTGGTTATGACGCAATCGTTAGCCTATTTTTACAAAAACTATTTCTACAGGGCCATAATGTAACACAGAAGGAAATAATGGACAAATGGAGTCTTTAAACACCTCAGATGTAAAGTTATTCGCTATCAAAGTGACGCAAAAATGAATGGGAGTCAATGGGATGCTAACGCAAGTGAAGTTCTGCTACAAGATGGCGGCACACGGCCGACTTCAACTTCCGGTCGACTTCCTTGCCGCCTGCACATATTGCTCAAAAAGGAAAAAGAAGCCCCTCCACATTCCTTTTGGTTATGTATAAAAAAATAAATTTTGGTTATGGAAAAAAAAAATCTTTAAACAAAGACATTACAAGATTTTTCTACATAGATCTGTTGTCTTAGAAAACACTGAAATATGACACCTGCAACAGTCATACAAGGATTCAGAGTCTATTAGAGGTCAGAGTTTATTTAGTTGATTTAATGCCAGTTATTCATATATTCAAGCTGTTATCTTTGACATCTACAGTTTTCATTCATAAAAGGCTATAGTGGCACTGCATATCTGGTTTAACAGAGAAAATAAAAGGGGAAAAGCATGTATGTAAGAGAGGTGCTCTTAAATAGGATTCACTGGAAGTCAGTAATACATTCATCTATTTGTATTTCAAGCACTTCACAAGTAATTTTGAGACTGGGTATGAAGAATATGCTGTGTGTGAGTGTGTAGCTAATTCATGTCATTGACGGAGTTGTAAATGCATGATTTATCCTTTTTTTTTTTATCTGACGCATAACAGTCAGCAATAATTTCATATATAACCCTGTGTGAGGGTGTGTGTGCTGTACAAAGTTGATGCATTCCTGGTTGATTAATATAATAGTCTGTTTATAAAGCAGTGGTTTTCCTGCAGCTCATCTCACACAATCCCAGTATTTTTCCACTTGGTTCTTAGCGTGGAGCTCTGCATGGAACTGAGGCTGAGGCAATATGAGTGTGCGTGTGAGAGCAAGAAAGATGTGAATTAGCAACATTATTACAGCTACAACATTTGTACATTGACCACATTGCATTAATGATCCCCCAATCTGAAACAAATAGCTATAACACACATTGATTAACTACTTATTGCTTCATACCAAAAATCCTTTGTATATTTCATATAGCGTGATAGTTAATTCTTAACAGCATACTGCAGAGTTTCCAAACCAGGAAAAGATAAGTAAAGTAATTTGCATATGATTTGGTTTATATGTTTCATCTTTGGGAATTCTTAAGACATATAGAAAAATTGTGTCCATTGCTTTGATTTCTTCCCCCACACAAATACCATTACAAAAATTTGGGTTGGTAAGATGTTTTTGAAACATTTGAAGAAATGTTTGCCAATGCTGCATTTATTTGATTACAAAAACACTTTGGTGAAATATCATAACAGTTTAAAATAGTAACCTTCCATTTTAATATATTTAAATTAACATAAAAAAAATATATATTTAATATATTTAATATATTTTATTTAATATATATTTTAAAATAATTTATTCTTGTGATGGGAGCAGATAGCGTTTGCTTAAAAAAGTTGCTTGATATTGAATATTTTTGAAACCATGCTAAATTTTCTAGATTGTTTGATGAATAGAAAAGAATAATATTTATATGAAATAGAAATCCTCTGTAAAATTGTGATCGTTTCATCTTAAAGAAAAAAGAATCAAGGAAACAGATTCTCACGAATACTTCAACCTGGAAGCAGTTGTTATTAAATACTAGAACTGAACAGCATCTAAAACACTGTAAAAAAAAAAAAGGCATTAATAATCTGGATAAATGCAACTTTTTCATAAATTGTAAACAATATTTATTCATTAAAGATGTACAGTATTAATGGAACTTCTCTCACAAACACACACACACTCACACAAACTTCCTTGATATCAAAATGTACAAAAGTGTCTACCAAATGCATAAATATAACTTCAATGGAAAATGTAAATGGAGTATCAAAGCTCATTGTTTATTCCTGTGCTTATATGTCCAAAATTCTAGTACTATACTAAACGTTGGTATGTATGCATGTGGGTTTGTAGAATCTGCAGAAGTCCACTAATGTGGTTTACCAGGCCCATCATGTCAGCCGCAGCAAGAGAGGGCAGGTCGTGGGAACCAGAGGAGGTTTCAGAGGATGCACAGTCTGGCTCACAGGTAATCCATGGACACACCCACACCCAAACAACAGTAAAAATAAACACATAAACCATATCCAACAAGTCTGAATAAAGAAATCCAAAAAATGCATCTGTTTAAAAACAGCAATGACACGAGATGTCAGGCTAGGCAAATCTCGGGAAATCATTTCACAAACCAAAGCAAGTTGGTCTGAATTTGAAACCCCAGGCATTGACTATAAAGTTTCACCACACTGGGTTTTTCGATACAGATTTTTCACTACCCCCGTTGTGTGGCTCAAGTTTCATTTAATGAACATGAACAAGAAACATGTTCCTTGTTCCTGATAACTTGCACAAACTGTCATGATCATGAATCACAATCCTAAATTTTAAACTATAGTGTAAGTTTAACAAATCCAAATCAGAGTATATCCAAGTGTAAGAAATTCATTTGTGTGTGTACACAGGTCTGTCCGGGGCTGGTAAGACAACGGTGGGATTCGCTTTAGAGGAGTATCTGGTCTCTCACTCCATTCCCTGCTACTCTTTGGATGGTGATAACATCCGTCACGGCCTGAATAAGAACCTGGGCTTTACTTCTTTGGATCGAGAGGAGAATATTCGCCGTGTTGCTGAAGTGGCCAAACTGTTTGCAGATGCTGGGCTTGTTTGCATTACAAGCTTCATCTCACCATTTACCAAAGTAAGCAAACAAACCAATGACTGGGATTGTTTTATCAATATTTGGATCAAAGAATCAAATCCAAATCACAAGACTAAGCTCACAACATTATCAGTATGTTTTGAGAGGTTTTAAACCCACTGCAGAATAAATAGTTAGTTTTAGCAGATTCTGATGTTCCAAGTGATTTATAAAATAACCAAAGCAGACAAAGGAATATGTAAACACATGGAGATACAAACACTGTGTTTTAATTTTCACCATTTCTAATAAAAATGTTCTCTAAAAATACATAATGCTCAACATCTTGCAGGACCGTGCAGAGGCCCGGGCGATCCATGAGAAAGCAGGTTTGCCGTTTTTTGAGGTGTTTGTGGACGCTCCTCTGGAGGTGTGCGAGAGCAGAGATGTTAAAGGACTCTACAAAAAAGCAAGATCAGGAGAGATTAAAAGTAATATAAAAAACATAGAACCTTTAAAACTGTGCAGGACCACAAAGTAAGTAAAACAATCTACAAAACACATTTTCACAAACCTTGCCTTCCTTCATTTCCTACTCAGGCTTCACTGGTATAGATTCTGAGTATGAGTGTCCAGAGGCTCCTGAGCTGATTCTGAAGACCGGAAAGCTCACAGTGAACGAATGCATTCAGCAGTTGGTAGACCTTTTGAAGGAACAGGTTAGTCAGGAGCTGAACACAGGCTTAAGAATACATTTCATCTGCCATTTCCCGATTGGTGCTTGTACCTTTATCTTTGGAGTACCTCATGGTCAGAAGTCCATAGTTGAAACCATTATAACCAAGCCTCTGTCTACATATCTGTCTGAAGGGAACACCATTAGGGCAGGATATTTTACTCCAAAAAATAAATCCTTTCTTCCTTAAAGGGATAGTTCTCCCAAAAATAAAATCCTGTCATTACTTGCTTACCCTCATGTCATTCTAAACGAATGTGTGGTCATTTTCTTCTGTGGAACACATAAATACAGTACCGTTCAAAAGTTTGGCATCAGAATGTTTTTCTGTTTAAGAAATTAGGCTAATACTTGTATTCAGCAAATATTTCTTAAGCTGCAAAAGTGACACACATGATAAATTGACAGACATACGTCAATGAAAAAATATATATTTAGCAAAAATATTTAATATTTTATATTTTAAAAAAAACATGTTAATAATTAGCATATTAGAATAATTTCTGAAAGATCATGTGACACTGAAGACAGGATAATGACAGCTGAAAATTTAGCTTCGCCATCACAGGAGTAACTTACATTTTAAAATATATGGAAATACAAATAAATGAAAACAATCATTTTAAATTGAAATTATATTTCACAATATTACTGACTTATTTTAAAAACATTTCAAAATCATACCGACTCCACACTTTTGAACACTACTGTCAATGAAGAATCTTAACATAGATCTTTTCCATACAATAAGTTTATAATTTACACAAGAGTTATGCACTATAAAATAGTGTATAACTCATAAGTTATAGTCCAACTCTTTGGAAGATGTTTTGATAACTAAAAAGTCCATGCAGTTTCTTTCTTTTAAAAAAAAAATCTTCACCTTTCCATTAAACTCAAACTTGACAACATTGCAATTACAACAACGAAAGTCATTTTTTACCGGCAGATCAAATAAAAATAGCTTCTTATGGTAACAACTGCACATGCCATTAGATAGAAAATACAGTATATTAATTTAACCCTTTGATATTTCTCTATCTTAGAGCATCGTTCCCAGTGGAGCTGTAGAGGAGATTCATGAACTCTTTGTGCCTGAAAACAACCTCAAGCTGGCACAGACAGACGCCAGCACCCTGCCCTCTATCAGCATCACCAAGGTAAACAGAAACATTCGTCCTCAAGGCCGGGGATCAATCATGTTCATAAATATGAGTGATCTGTTGGCAAGAAGACACACAACTGCTTCATCTTCCCTAATTTAAAATGCTAATTTATTCCAGAAACCACAACAATAACGATTTGAATGCTGTTCCTTAGAGTTACTCACACCTATTATTCCATCCTACAGGCAATGAATCCGAACAGACTTTTAGAAGAATACAATATTAGCTAAATGTTCTGTTTTTAAACACAGCTCTCTGTATCTGTGTGTGCAGTTGGACTTACAGTGGGTGCAGGTGTTGGCTGAAGGATGGGCTAGTCCTCTGAAGGGCTTCATGAGGGAGAGAGAATACCTACAAGTCATTCACTTCAACAGCCTACTGGATGGTAACATACAAGCACACACATTTACAACAAGAGGTGAAACGTTTTAGCCATGCCAGTCTTTTATTACAGTACTAAACACCTCCTTCCATCATCTCATTTTTATTCTGCAGTACACACAGCAATCAGACTTAGTTAGGTTAATTGTCTTCATGCTGGGAATGGTACTGATACCAGCAACAGAAGGCTGATCTAAGCTTTGCACTGTTATTTAGAAGATGTTTCATGCATAAAATAGCAGTTGCCAGAGCTGAAGCTGCTTTCAGGACACAGAATGATGCAATGATCTGGCTTCCTGTGAAATTCTCATGCTGCGTTTGGTTTAATTGGGTTGGTCAGCGAACATCGGTCAGGGGAGGAGACTGTATTTTTTAATAGTAGTTGCAATTGCATCCAAGCAAATAACAGTCAAAGTGTACTAATATACATTGTCAGTGGGATTTAGCGGAGCAGGCAGCTATTGATGCATATCAAATTTATATATATATATATATATATAATTATAAAGAAATAATTTCTGTGATTTCAGTCATCTCGTTAAAATTATTTCTATGCAGATTAATTTACCTATTCCTAAATACAGGTGGTACCATCAACCTCTCAGTACCCATTGTCCTTCCTGTTGCAACGGAGGTTAAAGAACATCTACAGGGCAGCATGGCTGTGGCTCTGGAGTACCAGGGAAAACGTGTCGCCATCTTACGCAACCCAGATTTCTTTGAGCATCGAAAAGAAGAGCGATGTGCTCGTCAATGGGGGACAACCTGCCCCAAACACCCTTATATAAAGGTAGGAATTTGGCAAACACCTTGAGAATGAATGTATAACAAACCACCAAAGTATTGAGGGAAAGTCTCCACTTAATACAGTTAAATGAATAGTACCAGAAAAGAGGCTCAGAAACAGCAGAAAATTGTCTTTTAAATAATATTAATAATAATAAAAATAAAAAAAGTATTTCTAACTGAAATTCGTAATATGTGTGTGTGTGTGTGTGTGTGTGTTTGTGTTTAATACAGTTGTTGCAATGGTTGATTGTTTTAACTTAACTAAATACATACTTTAACTTAAACCACACTAAATACATACTTTAACTGCTCACCTATAAACAGATGGTTTTGGAAAGCGGTGATTGGCTGGTAGGAGGTGAACTAGAGGTATTGGAGAGAATCAGATGGAATGATGGGCTGGATCAGTACCGTCTCACTCCACGGGAGCTGAAGCAGAAGTTTAAAGAGATGAAAGCAGGTAAAAGCAAACGTGTTAGTTAACAAGTAACTACGTATAAAGAGTGTTCTTCTGGAGACACTTTAACTTAATTAAGTTTTGCAATACCCATGCATCTCCAATGAAAATCACTGTCATTATATATCTAGGATCTGTTGTTTTAAAGCAATGCAGCCAAACAGGTTCTAAGCGGCCAAATATGGCAGCAAGATATTGTATCAGGGTTGTTGGCTTGTATATGAAGCATGGAATCTAAACCACTCATGTATGGCACAATGTTAAAAATGTAAAAATAGTAAAATTGGGTTTTTAAACCCATATAGAAAAACACTACTGACACTTTTTTTGGCTTGATAAAGCATGTGGATTGGAGCAAAAAGACTATTAGATATGGTGTGGCTAAAATAAGTCACATGTTTACCACATTTGTGGTGCAGTCGTAACAGACCCTCAATACCACGACTGAGGTGAGACCCTTGAGCTGCTCGCTGGATGTCACAGCATTGGCTGCCCACTGCTCCAGATGTGTGTTCAATGTGTACGTATTTGTTCACTACTCACTGTGGGTTAATTGTTAAATTAAAGTATAGGACACCACGTCCCTTCCTTTCCATTGGCTGGTGTTAATTTAAAAAAGTCCAATAAGAAATCAAAGTTGCTAATCTGATACCCCACATGAGTGTCTTGGATTTCTGGCGTTGTAGGTCTTTTGCACCCTCTTGAAAAAAGAGTCATATTCTGGATTTCACCATGGTTATGCAACAACTAATTAAAGCACTGGAATTGACGATTGCATCATTTTCCCCAGATGCAGTGTTTGCTTTTCAGCTCAGGAACCCGGTGCACAATGGCCATGCCCTGCTTATGACTGACACGCGTCGACGATTGGAGGAACGCGGGTATCGAAGGCCAGTGCTACTTTTGCATCCTTTGGGTGGCTGGACCAAAGATGATGACGTGCCTCTAGATTGGAGGATGAAACAACATGCAGCCGTGCTGGAGGATGGCATCCTAGACCCACAATCCACCATTGTGGCCATCTTTCCCTCCCCTATGATGTATGCTGGGCCTACAGAAGTATGAAGATGGTTGTCTTTCACACACACATAGGAAAATGAAATACCAAATGGCAATCATTTTTAAGCACTTTATAGTTTAGTTTACTGTTCAAAGTTTTGGGATCACGTTTTTTTTTTTTTAAAGAAATTATTACTTTTATTGAGCAAGGATGCATTAAATTGATCAAAAGTGACACTAAAGGCACCCGAATTTAATGTTATTATAAACAAAATATTTTTATTTCACATGAATGCTGTTCTTAAGCAACAAATCAACATATTAGAATGATTTCTGAAGGATCATGTGACACAAAGCCTGGACTAAAGCCATCACAGGAATACATTACATTTTAATATATATTTAAATAGAAAAACAGTTCATTTAAATTCTAATTATATGACAATATTATAGTTTTTACTGCATTTTTGATCAAATAAATGTTTTCTTGTTTTAAGGATCTTAGCAACCCCCAAACTTTTAAATGGTAGTGTAAATAAAGGAATATTAGGTATTTATTTTAAATAAGTTATTACTTTGCGACCATTAACATTTTTATTTTCTATATAGTATGAATGTGTTAATGAATGTACTACAGTGTTGTTGGGAAGTATGTGATTTCGGATGCCATCAAAATTCCTATGAACTCCTGTCATTTTACCCATAACATATTAAGTGCCACCCTTACAAACAGCTAACCTTTGCCATGTGTCTGTCAGGTCCAGTGGCACTGCCGTGCAAGGATGATATCAGGATCTAATTTCTACATTGTGGGTCGTGATCCTGCTGGGATGCCCCACCCAGTGACAGGACAGGACCTGTATGAGCCATCTCATGGAGGTAAAGTTCTGTCCATGGCCCCTGGACTCACCTCTGTGGAGATTATCCCCTTCAGAGTGGCTGCATACAATAAGACCAAGAAAGCTATGGACTTCTATGACAAAGACAGGTAAAACTGAATTTTAACAGTATTAAAAAATATTTTAAAGCATAATGCTAATAACTCTCTGTTATTGGTATCCAATGAATGAATAGTTTACTCAAAAAATGAAAATGAACTGAAAATTGAATGAAAGTTCACATAACAGATTTAGAAAAAATCGCATTAAATCACTTGCTCACCTATGGATGTTCTGCAGTGTGAGAATCTCTACAGAATAAGAGTCCAAACAGCTGATAAAAATATTACAATAATCCTCAAGCAATCCACACAACTCATGATGGTTTTATTTATTATAAATACACAGCTTTGGGTGAGCAAGTGAGGTATTGCTAAATTTCTCCAAATCTGTTTTGATGGAGAAACAAACTCATTAAGATCTTGGATGACCTGAGGTGTAAATTTTGGGGTGAACTATTCCTGTAAGTGGCTTTAGCAATGGTTTATGCCACAACTGACCACAATTACATGCATATAAAAATGTTATCACTAATTGTACAGAAATATTTTGGAGGAAAGAAGATACAAAATAAATCGAACACGTTAAAATAAATGAATGTGATTTAATATACTGACCAGTAAAAGCACAGTAAGCAACACTTGACTTATGATATTTCAATTCATTGTGCAAAATTAATAATAATAATAATAAGGGCTTAAGACAGAGCATTTCCAACTTTTGGTACGAAATGAATATGAACAGATGAATGTGCATCTCTTAGACTATTTAAAATATGCTGATCTAGGAGAATTTCAATAGCGGTGATGTATGTAAATGTCTTTTTCCAGTAACCAGGAACTTAAGCAAACCTTGTCTGAATATGAATGTGGTAACTTAGTGATTGTGAACCATGAAAAGTAGGCTGCTTTTACATCTCTTGTTTTCAAACAATGCAGGCATGCTGATTTTGAGTTCATCTCTGGGACCAAGATGCGCAAACTGGCCCGCAGTGGAGAGAACCCTCCAGATGGCTTCATGGCCCCTAAAGCCTGGAAGGTCCTCACAGATTATTACATTTCTCTACAGAAAGATGAGTGATGACACATACAGGAAGTTCCAACAAACAGAAAACCTCAGATCACAGCGCATGTTGTCCACACTGAGAATGACTCAGTACATTAAACTACATCAAGGCATTGAGAAATGAAGGCACATCCTTACAACTAGCTGGTAGCAAAGGTGGTCAAGACTTTACTACAGAATGGTTTTTAACTGTAAATATGAACATGGTTTGTCAACTGTGAAATTTAAACTGATGTGCCTTGATTAACAGATTGTCAATCCCAAAGATATTATGAGATCTATTTCTTAAATTGTATTTAAAAAACATGTCTTGTAAACTTACAGAAAGAAAAAGTATATCAACTGTAATCTAAATGAATCAAGTGGATACAATTTTTACGATTTTAAAGAAAAAATACAGATGAAATGGTTATATTGTAAAATATTGTTACAATTCAAATTAACTGTTTTA
The DNA here is from genome assembly GCF_003368295.1 of Carassius auratus. Classification (NCBI taxonomy): domain Eukaryota; kingdom Metazoa; phylum Chordata; class Actinopteri; order Cypriniformes; family Cyprinidae; genus Carassius; species Carassius auratus. The sequence goes on from NC_039256.1 coordinate 12,892,095, forward strand.
ATATATTTTTAAATGTAATTTATTCCTCTGATGGCAATGCTGATGGACATTTTCTGTAACAATTTAAACTTCTTTTCTGTCAGTTTTGATTAATGTATCTTGCTGAATATATTAATTTATTTTTAAAAATCTTACTGACCCCAAACTTTAAGTTGACATATATATCAAAAAGGTGTTCATACAGCCACAAATACAGTCAGATTTCACCCTCCAACCAAAATAATTTTGTTTACAAAAAAAAAAAAAAAAAATGTAACCCCCCAGGAAAGGGGCTGCTATCTGGGGATCATATTCCAGAAATTATAATAGGAAAATATATTATCATTAATATATTTATTTTATTCATTCAAAGAGAATAATGAATAACACTGTCTCATTAAAGATTAAACAGTGTATACAATATTATGTTATTTGGCTATTCTGTATATCATGTCTCTTTTAATTAAAGCTTTTCAATGTGATGACATAATTGTGACCATGTGGCTGATTTTAGATGTTCACAGTGCGTGACAGTACGCACAGTTTGCTTTCTGTTCTTTGAAACAAGGACAAAAGTTACATTTAACAGATGGATGGAGTAAATGTGTAATGCTGTGCACATCCACATAAATATTGACTCTTTACTGCCATCTTTTGGTCACCAGTGTACAGAACCCACATAGCACCATGGGAAAAATTATGCAAACACAGGGCTCTACAACAAGGACTGCGTGAAAAGCAAAAAGACTACATTTAGTACTCGCATGTACACAGTTCATGCTTGCGCTTGAATGGACCAATACATACAAGCATGTCAAAATATCCGTCTAGGCGAGTTACTTTGTAGTTTTAACAATGATTAATCTATATTTAATATATACAGTGGAATACAGATGCACCAGTCGACAGTCCCCCCCCCCCATTACGGGCTTGCACACAAACTGCACTGCAATAATTTTCCAAAATGTAATTTGTGTGGAAACATTAGGAAGTGTGTAAACGGCTGTTAACAGGCCAGAGGCGCTGAAGACGAAAGCAAAGAGGAGAAAATACTGTCGCAGGTAGAGCAAGCTGACTGTTCATTATTCACTTATTATTGAAAGAAAATCATAAATATTGAATTGGGAGTTAATATGAATGTATCTCGCGGTAACCAAGGAAACTCTGTATTGCTGCTGTTCCATAAGCGCCACCTGCTGTCAGAGATTGAATCTGTGTGTCTCATTAAGGCCGTCTGCTGTTTCTCCTAAAGCATCATTTCATTTGTATCTTTGCTCTACATATTTAGTTTTGATATTGTTTATAATAGAACTTTAGATTTGTTAGGCTAGTAGTTTTGCTGTGGTATCGAAAAGTGAATAGAGAATTGTAAAATTTAACTGGTATTAAATTTTTGGTGTCAGATAAGCTTATTAATTAGAAAAAAAAACACGGGTAAAAAAAACAAAAAAACAATGATAACAGCAATTTTATTTACATTTTATTCATTTTTTGTGGCAGGGCTATTGAAAATATTGGCAGGGCTTGTAAATAATTTAACCACTGGCCCGAATGTGTAGAAAAAATCCTTAGCGTTGAGCATTGAAATGTAACTTCAGATGACAGTTACAGTACATAAACAAACTGTTTTGCAGAAATGTTCATTCCTGAGTGATTCAAAAAGCAGTTCATAATTGCTTTATATGAGGTCATGGGCTGATTGCAGGAATAATGCGCCCCAGAACATATAGTCTCAAAATCTGTTATGGGTGAATAAATCCTAAGATGACAGACGGATGGATTTAGTGAGCAGGGTTGTGAGTGTGCTCCGCTACCCCCTAGGCATTCCCAAATGGATTTAGGAGATTCCCAATTAGACTTAGTGCAGATGAGAGCATTAGATTCAATATGTTCTAGGTAACCCTGTTTAAATCTGCTAACTGCTGTAGTGCTGTGCAATTCTGAAAAGGTTACAGTGAGTATGCACAGGATGCCTGGCATGGATGAGACCAGGTTGGGATTTTCCCAGGGAAAAAGCATCTAGAAAATAAGCCGTCAGAGGCACGGAGACCTACTTTGGGTTAAGGACTGGACACACTCACTCATTTCCCTAAATCTAGTACCCCCATCCCCCATAACACTTTTGGATGTCTCCCTAACTCATTTAAAATTTTGGAGCACTAACAAGTTGATTTGGGTGTGTTTGATTAGGGAGACTGCAAGAAGTGTTCTAGGAACAAGGTTGTTAAACACTAGGTTAAAAAGTTTTTTTAGGTTCTTACTGAGTGCTGAATGGGTTTATGACCCCATGAAATTGTATATCACTTATTTCATGTTGAAACAGACACATTTTTATATCAGTGTTATTTTAGTGTTATATATATACTTTTATTATATATATATATATATATATATATATATATATATATATATATATATATATATAATATATAATATATATATATATTACTATTTTTAAATATCTTTTATTTTTATAGATTTAAAAAAAAATACTGTTTAGGTTTAATTTATAAGTTTTTATTTATTTCCAGTTAGTAATTTTACTACCAAGTGTTTCATGCCATGATAACTTTTTTTTGTATTTATATTTTTTTAATATTTATATTTATGTCTTATTTTATTTCAGTTTTATTTAAACAAAAAATATTTTATATATATATATATATATATATATATATATATATATATATATATATATATATATATTTCCTTTTAATTATAATCCAGTTACTGTAAACATGTGCTAAAACTGAATTTAGTTTGCACTATACATAATCTCAATACTAACACATGTGGCCAAAACCCTGATTAATTTAATTTTACATGTCGAATTACTTTTTTAATTCCCTTAATTCTTCAAGGTGCTCATATTTTGGTTGGCTTTTTTAGAATACATGTGAAAGGAGAATGAGTGAATAAGTGGTGATAATAATGAAATATCAAGTAATATTGTAGTGTAGTGTAGCCTACAGCAGGTGGCGCAATGTCAGTTATTTCAGTGTCAATGCTTTAACCAGCTCTTAAATGACCTGACCCTATGTGCTCGTATTTCTCAGAATGCTGCTGAAGATGTTTAATGTGGTAGTTTTTTGTTGTAAGCAGGCTTAACTCTAACACACTAAAAAAATCTTATAGATATAGGGACATCATGCATTGCAGACTCAGTCAACCCAGAGGCCCCCAATATTAAAAAAATTCATAATAACTTATAAACATTTACATAACTATTTGCTGAACAATTTTAACAATAATCAAGTATCAATGTGATTGCTTAACAGATCATTACTTCAGTGGTTTTCATCCAAGCAAACTTCCAGAGACCTCAAGATCAATCATTTCTATTTTTATTAACTAATTAATTTTCCAAGTGTGATGTCTAGACCCAGAAAGACGTGTAAATAAAATCTTAAAACGACATGGTCATTTTATAAAGAATATAAATGTTTTCCACACAGCTCTAAAATATGATAGAGATTATGAGTAAAAGTTTTATTATTATTATTAATATTATTATTAATATTATTATTATTTATTCTTATCCTCAATAAAAAGGTGCCCTGTTGACCACAAAGCAGTCAAAACGGTCGAGAACCACTGCATTAGTTTTTAAAGTTGGAAATGAATGAATAGTTATAAATGCAATTAGAATGCAAGACAATTATGTTTCATATATCTTCTCCGTGGACCCCCGGTGCACCATCAGGGACACTCGAGGCCCACAGACTCCGCTGTAAAATCATCTACGAAAATATAGGTTACGCATTTCTATTGGCTGTATGTGGGGGTGAGACCAGCGCTCTGCACGTAACGAAACAATGTACCGACACCGTGCACGCACGTGACCGCTCTGACAGGGAGAAGCACCACGTACATCCTCACATTCATATCTTTCCGCCCTTCTACTTTAATGTCGCTTTATCACCATTGCGCTTTGGAACTTACCGCATTTCACTTTTACACAACGTGTTTTAGATGTTTAATTTTTCTTCAGCTGGTATTTTTAAAAGCAACTGTTCGTATGGCATATTTCGAGCGTGCGTCCGCGCACTATTTCCGCTCGTGGCGGAAAGATATGTTTTTTTCTCTCTGGGTAAACGTGCCGGATTTACGTTCTTTTTTCCTCCGTGGGAAGCCATGATGGCAGTTTGAGAGCGGAACGCACTGAGGAGAGATGAGTCCCGCCGATAAACCGCATATCTTCACGCTTCTCCAACGGCTATCGTCACATATCTAACACACAACTCAGGTGGAGACTGTCAGTTGTCATTTTTCACGGAACCAACTTGGCCATCCAGAGACGACGATGATCATTCGTTAGGAGGGTTTTGAGGGGGGGCGGTTTAGCAGTGGTGGCTAGCGGGCGATGCTAGTCGGGAAAGGCTCGCCTGTGTGTTTTCTTCCTCGCGTGGAGATGGAGAGGATTCGCTCCTCTCTCTGGACTTGATCACGGCGTGCGCGCCGGACACACAGACTTCTGCCTTAGTATTGTTGTTACTGTATCGGATGTATTCCGGTTTGACCGGGCCGCGGGATCGGAGGACCTTTTCACCAGCTCGGAGAACTGAGCGATCGGGACCGATAGAGTCGGGCCTGCTGCGCCGGATCGGATAGAGGCCCGTCTGCGAAAAGCTGTAATCCGGCCCGCTGCGCGAAAACCCACCGGGCCACACACACACACACACTATCTCTCAAGGGTGAGAGAGGCACGGAGCCAATCCGAGCAAACATAACGTTGACCCCCTTTCTAAGAATAAACCGGAATAAAACTGAAGTGTTTTGATCTGCTGTCATGGCAATGGCTGCCAAAATTAAAGAAATAGTCAGTCGGAATAAGAGGCGCTACCAAGAAGATGGTTTCGATTTGGACTTAACATGTATCCTTACTCCTATTTACTGTCTGAGCTACTTTGAAGTTTTTTTTTTGTTTAATTTTTATGCTTCGTTATATATGGTGTCACATCTTGTCATATCATTGCTACATGGTTTCCTCCTTTTAATGTCTTTGTATATGTTTAGGCAACCCTTTTTAAAATGCTTAGTCATGACGCTCTTACTGTCTTAATAACGAAATATCTATTTTCGAACCTCTGTTGTAGGATGCAGATATCAGATGGTTTGACATGGCTGTAATGGCAGACACCCTCTTTCCAGGCTACACTATGCGATCCCCTGTCATTTGGTTGAACATCTGTGTGTTTTGCTGTTTGACAGCTTCTATAGGTGCTTAGCACAACAATCACAACAGTTTACTGAAGAGATTGAACAAATCAGTGTGTATTGACAGATCCGTGATTTCTTCTACCAGCTAATGGCAGTACTATTGATCATGTAAAGACATGAGAGGTCTTTTCTGTGGACTTAATGGATAATGCAATATGGAGTGTGTTCAAACCTTGCTATTCTTAGAAATCATTGAATCAGTTGATTTCTAAACACACTTGTGTAGAGAAGTCGAGTAGGCCGGGATGCCCTGTGACTTGAGAATGTCCAACTCGGTCCACTTTAACAAGAAATATTGAACATCTTTAGCCTATCTAAAAGGTAATTACTCAGTCATGTCTCCAGGTCAGCATGTGTCCTGCTTTTGTCATCAAGTCCATATGCTCTGGGAAAATTAGTAAGGATTCTTGATGTCCGAAAGATAATCATTTTGTTTTACTCTATCTGTAATAGTGGGTGACCGATATTGACCATTGAAAAACTCTTGAAAGCATATTGCTTAGTGGCTGATATATATATATCAATGAGATGCATATGAACTAGTTTTACACAAAATTATTTAAAACTTGAAAACAGAAATGATTTAATATCGGTTGACAAAGCTGTCAGTTGAATTAGGATCTGACTAATCTGAACTGACTCTCGAAATGTCCATATGTCCGCTGATTAATCAGCTTGGCCTGGTTGATGATGTGTTGTTAATCCATAAAACAAATTTTATTGTTAACAAGAAAACAGAAGTTTGGTGGAGTTTCCCTTTTTGATTGTGAACTCATCATGACTATTGAAGGAATTATGTTAGGTCTTCATTTGCTCTTCCTCATTTTCTTTGGCCAATATCAGATTGGCCTTTTGTCTTGAACAATTTTGGCCCTTGTGTGCAAACACGGTTTGTGCAAGGGAATGTAGGCAAGGTTGCGAGGTCTTATTAACTCACGATTTAGAGAATGAAGCAGATGTGATTGTTCTCGTGCACTTTTGCAACAGCAAGCTGTTTTGACTTTACCGCTGCTAAGCCTCGTAGATTTGAGGAAGTGTGGCAGGTCAGGTGTTTGACAGTAAATGACCCGCTGTTGTCTTAGACAAGCATTTTTAAATGGGATAAGAGGTTAAATTAAAAATAAAAAATTAAATGTATGCATTTAGCAGACGCTTTTATCCAAAGCGACTTACAGTGCATGCAGGCTATCAATAGGTTAAGTATAAGAGTAATCTATCAGATTCGTATGTGAGGTTTGTTAAATCCTAACTTCTGGGGGTTTTCGAAATAATCGACAAACTCCAGCTGGTCCATTGTTAAACACTTGTGGTGGCCATGGTTGTCCTGTCCACCATTGCCTTTTCCCCTCGCTGCATTAAATCTCACCTCTGGTTTTGCAAAGCTACACCACTGGCATACTGAGCATGCTGGGAATGGTCAAATGTCACCCAGTCACCCAAGCTGTCAGAGCTGCAGATTTTGAATGCCTCCGTCTCTTCATCATAGATATTTTTTTAAATGATCATGTTCTCTGTTGCTCTATAACATTGAACGATTTACTTGCTTTTGCTTTTGCTTGATTTCTGAGATTTATTTTTAGTCTGTGTGGTTTAAGTGTCAGTTCAGTGTGCTTTCATGATGCTTTGTTCGGAAGGGTGGAGGGTGTTTTAGCTTTCTGGGTGGAAATGGTTTACATGTTAAAACCGCTGGCTCTGACAGTGTGACTGTGTGTGTACATTGCTTGCTTGATATTGAGATACTGCTTAGCAGGTGATGAAGGAGAGGGATGCAATGCAGAGACCTTGTTCTGCTGTCTGTGGTACGTTACTTACACATGAAGAGCATGTCTTGATTGATTGTATTTTTTATCCACATAGAGGTTTCATCTTTACTTGCATAAAATGTACACAAGACAATGAATGGCATCGCCAAAACACATGCGATGTTGTGGTGGTTGTTACTGTGATGGTGTAGGGATACACAATACCATTTACAGTTGTCTTGCAGAATTGCAGTTACCGATTAGACTATCAGGTTGTTTCCAAGAAGTTTGATTATTGATTTTGTTGTCGGAGGGGCTTAAATTGTCCAACTGTGCTTTGAGAATCCTTGTAAACGCTTTGTTCATCATCTATCTTTTTTTGAGGTGTGCTAACCTTAAATACATGACTTTTTCCTTTCCATGTACAATACTATGCAAATCCACCCACCTCTGCTTTTTCTCAATATGGTTTGTCCAGGGTATATTGGTTTTGAACACCAGCTATTTTAATGCTTAAGATTTCTTAGTTATGATGCATGAGTCGCTAACTGTTATAAGGAATTGGCTAAAAATAAGCATGACTCATCCAATTAAAAAGCTCCTGGCTTTTATTCTGACAGTGTCATGACGGAAACGAACAGAACCGAGACGCAAGCCCTGCTTCTCTCCCTCTTTCTCCTTCATGTTGTGGTCGAGGTGTGAACATCCCCGGAGTCTGCACACTTCATGGGTGCGAGAGCCTACAGTAGAAATGCCTGCAGATGCCACAGCGAGCAAGGGAAGTGAGAAACGAGGCTCTGTGAAGACTGCATTGTCTTTCCATGTCAAAAAGCTGCATGATTCCATGCGAGCTGCATTTGAGTGCTCTAGCTGCTTGGTGACCTTTGACCTGGTTGGTATAGATGAGAGTTGTGAAGCTGTTTGACCTGGTTTGCGTAGTAGAAAGTGCAGACACTCCTGTGCCTACGGTCTGACGCTTTGCTTAAAGGTCAATGCATAATGAAGATGGTTCTATTCTGACAGTGTCATGACGGGAAACGAACAGAACGAGACGCAAGCCCTGCTTCTCTCCCTCTTTCTCCTTCATGTTGTGGTCGAGGTGTGAACATCCCCGGAGTCTGCACACTTCATGGGTGCGAGAGCCTACAGTAGAAATGCCTGCAGATGCCACAGCGAGCAAGGGAAGTGAGAAACGAGGCTCTGTGAAAGACTGCATTGTCTTTCCATGTCAAAAAGCTGCATGATTCCATGCGAGCTGCATTTGAGTGCTCTAGCTGCTTGGTGACCTTTGACCTGGTTGGTATAGATGAGAGTTGTGAAGCTGTTTGACCTGGTTTGCGTAGGTAGAAAGTGCAGACACTCCTGTGCCTACGGTCTGACGCTTTGCTTAAAGGTCAATGCATAATGAAGATGGGTGAGAGTGTGACATTTACACTTTACAGACAGCTGAGCATCTGTGTCACAAGTTTTGCCTTTGTTTTCTGTTTGTTGATTTTGAAGTCTTGGGTAAGCTGCAAGCTATCTGAACTACAGGCTGACTGCATTATTAAAGCATTTTTTCCCTTTTTCTTTCTTTTTTTTTTATTTTAATTTATTTATTTTTTTACAGCTTTCCGAGGAATCTTTGTCCAAACATCCAATATCGTTCCATGTTTATGTTGTTGCATAAATGCCTTGCCGTCTTTTTGATGTTCATCTTGTTTTGTTTTTGTCACTTGTGAGTATAATCTTAGCTTAAATCTTGTCAAGTGTTTTATAGTCACCTCATTTTCCTTAACAAGTATACTAGACATCTACCCAAATATCATTGCCATGGGATTCCCTGCAGAACGGTTGGAGGGAGTTTACAGAAACAATATAGATGATGTGGTCCGGTGAGTCCAGTTGGAAAAAACGCAAAATCTCTAGCTTGTTTTTTTTTAGTTTCATCCCACTGTGTATTTGACGTTAAGGTTTTCTTAAGTTAAACATTGTCAACAATTCTCGCAAAAGAAAATACTGTCATTTCAAGGTTTTTCTCACATGGTGTTGTTTCTTTCCAGATCCTTGATTCGAAGCACAAACATCATTATAAATTTATAAATCTGTAAGTGTTTGGTTATTTTTGGTTCATAATATTAGTGATTATTGTAAGAATATTGGGTGCTCAGAGTTGTGCTTTTCCTTCCAGATGTGCTGAACGACAACTACGATGCATCCAAATTCAACTGTAGGGGTGAGTACTTCTACTTTCATTTTCCAATATTACATTTAAATTTTCAAACTGGAGCTTTTGGAGTTTTTGTCTTTGTTTGAAAAGTGGTGATTGCAAGTACTTTACCACAGTGTCTCTTTAATTACACCTGAATGAAAGACAAACTCTACTTTCAGCATACTTTAAGTGATTCAGTTTTGATTTTTAAGGCTGGAATACACCACAACTTTTGCCCAGATTTGCAGTCTGGAGGAGTTGGAAAGTTACGGAAAGTCTTAGCCAGTCTACAGATTTTGGGTGGTCAGAATAGACCAAAAATTGCCTCGTGTTTGATAAAACACAGGATTTTAGAAATAGAAGAGGGGTTGCACTTTTTAACATTTGCTCTGTCCGCAGTTAATATCGCACATTATATATAACTGATCATATTTAACTGATATTGAGTGTCTCCTTGAGTTGCTTGGTGAGATGGTTTGTTATTGATGATTATTGATGTGAAGTTGTTGTGCAGATTTAGCTTCTAGTAATGAGTTTTGTACTAATCACATGCAAGGAAGCAACACCAAAGCAACCTGAAACTGTAAGAGAAATATTTTTGCTTAAAAAAAAAATAATAATTGTAGAAGCTTTTCTGCTGTTTATTAAAAGCAAAAAAAGCAACTGTTTTTATGTCTATTTTAGTTAGTGACCAGGGCTGTCACAATATCAGATTTTCATTTCGTGATTGTTATGGCCAAAAGAAGTCACAATAATGGTATTATTAATGGTATGTAATTTTTCTTTTTTTTTTTTTTTGGATGGCCCTCAAAGTATGTGTGGAGCGTGCTACAAGAAGCACTCAAAATAATTGAGTGTCAGTCAGATTATTTACCATGTTATCAATATTTCATGATATCAATACCAGTGTATTCTCGGGCATTGTGTTCTCTGTCCTATTCTGAAGGACTATAAAGGTGATTCTAAAATCCGCTGAGTACTGAATCTTAAATCTTTTCGTCTTTAGTGGCTCAATATCCCTTCGAGGACCATAACCCCCCACAGTTGGAATTAATAAAGCCCTTCTGCGAGGATCTCGACCAGTGGCTGTCTGAAGATGAGAGCCTGTGGCGGCCATCCACTGCAAGGCAGGCAAAGGTCGCACGGGGGTCATGATATGCGCCTACCTGTTGCATCGTAAGAAGTTCTCAGATGCACAAGAAGCACTGGACTTTTATGGGGAAGTCAGGACCAGGGATAAAAAGGTACGACCGTTTGGTCCTGCGTTCTACTTATGATGTGAAACTGCTGTTGTACTGAAGAAGAGGCATTACAGCTATTTTACATTCACAAGTTTTAACGGAACACAAGCAGTTTTCCCTGTAAATTACTAAGCCATTTTTCTTTTTCAGGGGGTCACCATTCCCAGTCAGCGCAGGTATGTGTATTACTACAACTACCTGCTGAAGAACAAGCTGGACTATAAACCAGTTGCTCTCCTCTTCCATAAAATGGTTTTCCAGACTCTGCCAATGTTCAGTGGGGGCAACTGCAGTAAGTCTTACTCTCCTTTAACCTTGTTATGGCCAAAAGAAGTCACAATAATGGTATTATTAATGGTATGTAATTTTTACTTTTTTTTTTTTTTTTTTTTTTTTTTTTGGATGGCCCTCAAAGTATGTGTGGAGCGGGCTACAAGAAGCACTCAAAATAATTGAGTGTCAGTCAGATTATTTATATTTCATGATATCAATACCAGTGTATTCTCGGGCATTGTGTTCTCTGTCCTATTCTGAAGGACTATAAAGGTGATTCTAAAATCCGCTGAGTACTGAATCTTAAATCTTTTCGTCTTTAGTGGCTCAATATCCCTTCGAGGACCATAACCCCCACAGTTGGAATTAATAAAGCCCTTCTGCGAGGATCTCGACCAGTGGCTGTCTGAAGATGAGAGCCATGTGGCGGCCATCCACTGCAAGGCAGGCAAAGGTCGCACGGGGGTCATGATATGCGCCTACCTGTTGCATCGTAAGAAGTTCTCAGATGCACAAGAAGCACTGGACTTTTATGGGGAAGTCAGGACCAGGGATAAAAAGGTACGACCGTTTGGTCCTGCGTTCTACTTATGATGTGAAACTGCTGTTGTACTGAAGAAGAGGTATTACAGCTATTTTACATTCACAAGTTTTAACGGAACACAAGCAGTTTTCCCTGTAAATTACTAAGCCATTTTTCTTTTTCAGGGGGTCACCATTCCCAGTCAGCGCAGGTATGTGTATTACTACAACTACCTGCTGAAGAACAAGCTGGACTATAAACCAGTTGCTCTCCTCTTCCATAAAATGGTTTTCCAGACTCTGCCAATGTTCAGTGGGGGCAACTGCAGTAAGTCTTACTCTCCTTTAACCTTGTCTTAAATATGTAATATGTCACAATTCAGCTTTTTGGGATATTAAAGTGGTTTTAAAAGCATATTTGTATGTATGTTATACATTGAAAAGTCTGAGATGCTTTGAAAGTGTGTTATTTGATAAAACTGACCTGGTTGTGTTGTCATGTGGGGCTGTGGTCACACTCCCAAAGGAGCTGCCATTCTGTTTGCCATTTTAACCCTGTACCACATCTTTTGGCTATGTCCCCAACACTAACACTCATGGGTACACTGTCTTCCTCTGTTACTGGTTTCTTTTCTTTAAAAAATTTCCCTTGAGAACTCTGTTCTGACATACAGTGTTAATTTCGTTGACTAAATATTTTCGTCATTATTTTCGTCACGAATATATTTTTGCTGACGAAAACAAAACGAAAACTAAAATAGAAGGCACTGATGGAGACTAAAACTATGACTAAATTGATTGACATTATCGTCAACGAATAAAGGACGAGACGAAAATAGACTGTGACGAAAATCAAATCAGCAGACGGGAGAGATGTGAGGAATGAGCAAAAGAACCGGCAAAACAGAACAGACTGCATGAGAGAAGAGAACCAATCAGAGCCTGACTTATAGAGACGTGAAGCGAAGGTTTTCAGTTTTTATGAGCTCCCGGGAAGTCGGCATTCGAAGAGGTGATAGGGACTTTAAGCAACAGCCTCTGGTGGAACGGCAACGCCATTCTGGCGTTGTATTGCGCCTGCGCGAATTTAACTGCTACTTTGTGACGTTCTAATTTAACGGTCTACTACGGGAGAACAGCTGATTTGCCGGAGTCGCTACAACGTGAGAGGTTAGGTAAATAAATGTTATGTTTTTAGACTTATTTACATCATACAATATTAAAAACTCCTCTTCTGACAAAAGATTGTCATTTAACGCCAAAAGCAATCCTTCTCTTGCTTTTTTAAATTATATATTTTTTTGGATCTCAATAAATGAATTAATGCTGCGTTGCGCTGTTCTGTTTTACCGTTGCTTAGTGACTTTTACGTTCTTGGCTACAGCGGTGTGACGGCAAACTTCCGGTCGCTGTAGCCGTTCCATTCGCAGCTGTTGCTTAAAGTCCCTACTGTCTAAAAGAGCGACAAAATGTCCACAGCTCACTTCACGTTTGACGACGAACAAAACAAAACAAAGTGTAAAGCACGCGGAGCGCTCATTCGTGGCAAGAACACAACCAATTTGAAAAGACATTTACAGACGAGCCACCCGGACATTTTCTCAAATGTAATTTCACAACGAAGTTCTTTTGTTTATTGAGCTAAGCAAAATTGGAATAGTGCAGTGCGTAGATGTTGTAGCATTAAATATTACGAACTGAAAAGTACTGTAAAATAGCCCCTTCTTCAAATTAGATGCGAGCACAATACTAATACGTAATATCATGATAAATTCATTTGATTAATACTAATGTTTAGTATATTTTATAATGTTCTACTTGTTGACAATATCACAAATATTTCTATATTAGTCATGTGAAACATGAATGTTCACATCCTATCATTATACATACAAATCTAGCAATATTGTAGTATTTAAAACATACAATATTGCTAGACAAATGAATACCTTATAAAATCTTGTTACTTTTTTATCCACCTAGCTGCCAACTTATTAAATATTTACTTTAAATGTATGCACTTATTGTTCAGCTCAGCTGTAAACTTTAAGGTCCTGGACCTAACTTTATTGATGGTCAATTGGCAGCTAGTTATTGTTTACATTATCATGACAGTGTTTGTTGCTGCATAAAAGCTTTTGAATCGAAATAAAGACACAGTTGTGTTGAAATAAAGTTGAATTTGTGTTTTATATATTTTGGTTAAGTTTGTTTCCTATACCAGTTGTAAAAAATTGTCTAGTAAATCTGTTATTGATTTTAGTCTTATTTTAGTCGACTAAAATACCAAGCAATTTTAGTCGACTAAAATACCAAGCAATTTTAGTCGACTAAAATAAGACTAAAATTAAAACAAATCAGATGACTAAAACTTGACTAAAACTAAAAAGAATTATAGTCAAAAGACTAAGACTAAAACTAAATTAAAATTTTGTGTCAAAATTAACACTGCTGACATAGTAGCTTCTGCAGCCCACAACACAGCCTCTCGTATAATGACATCACAGATTGCGCCCTCTGTTCTCTCATTCCCCCATTCATACATGGGGTACTATTCCATATTTTGTTTATGTTTGTGGAACTGTATGCCACAGCCAGGCTGAACGCCAACCCAAATTGCACCCTACATCACACTCATTTTTGGGAAGCTCTTCATGTATCAAAATTGGAACAAAAAGTGCAGAGTCAGTCTTAGAACTCCCATGATTCAGAGGTAGACTCTGGAGTTCCAGATCGTGTGTGTGTGTGTGTGTGTGAGTGTGTGTGAGTGAGTGAGATGGCTTTCATGCCAGGGCCAGTGTGGTGCAGCCGAGCTCTTGGCCAGGCTGATGGTGATGGTGTTTAACTTCCTTCTCTCTCTCTAAGGGGACAGTACTGTAAAAAACAGGAGTGAGGTGAATCCCCAGGGCTTCAAGAAAGGCAACTGGCACTGGGGTAAAATGGCATTACTTTACTACTACTCTTAAGGGAAATATCTTCAAATGTCAGACAGGCCCTGCCCTGTACTGCATTCAGTACAGTACTGCTTACACTGTTAGACTTTTCAAGGGTTTTTTACAGTAACTTACTGGCAACACTGTTGCCAGTAAGTTACTGTATTTGAGATTTACAGTACAAGAACCGCATTTTAGTTTTACAGTAACTACATGTTACTGTAATCATGTTTTACAGTAACTACATGTTACTGTAATCATATAATACAGTATTATTACCATTACTGTAAAAAAAAAACTTGGTTAACAGTACATTAATCCTAATCCATCATTAATTCTTACTAAATTAAAATTACACTTTTATAATTTTTATCCTACACAAGTCCTGACATTTAGTCCAAAAAGACACAATTATTATGAAACATGAAATTCTTTATTTAAAGCATTGCAAATACTTAAACTTGAAAAATGTAAATGTGTGAAACTTCACTTTAAAACTTTCTCAATTCATATCTTATTTTGAAAAAAATAAAATAAATATAGAGAGCATGAATTTACATGTATAAAAGCAATTAGAGTGCATTCAATGGCAAAAACACTGCAGAAAATTGTTTTTAAAACAAAGTATCTGGACTATGCATAAAGAACTGTCGTTAAAGATACAATGCTGGGACAGTGCAACAATTTTTTGTCCTTTGTCTGTATACTGGATGTAACATTTAAATCCATTAACAAGGAATAAATTAAAGAATTGACAAAATAACATATTATTGAATGTGCATTAAAGTATTAAATTCATAGGAAAATACATGAGAAATACGTCACTTAAGAATACTGTAAATTTGTTGTAAATACTCATATACATGACTAAAACCTAAATGTCCAAAGCCAATAAATTGTGAAAGTAGATAAGTACTCAAGTTTTTCATCTTCTTTGGAAGTCAATAAACCTGGCACATTTGATGACTTGAAACAACCAGGAATATTCTTCATTATGGCAGGAATCTGTCAGAAGTCCCTCTAGGTAAGAATGACAAAGTTAGTCATAAAATGTGCACATTTACACAGAATGTAAATTTTAAAAATGAATCCTATTACATTTCATCATATGACAGTATTTTATACACTTGGTTAACACTTTGAGGTAAACTAACAAAACAAATGCTGTTTAATCCAGTCCTGCAATGCCATCATGAAGATTGTTGAAACTATTTTAGGGAGGTGGTGATTCAATGCTATGAATATTTTGAAGAATGTTCTTTGTAGTGATGCTGAACCTGATTCCATATTACAGAGAGGTGTTTCGGTTATTTAGCTTAACAGAATAGATAATTAAATAGAAAACTGTCAGTACATAATAGAAGCAGCACAAACTACATCCTCCAAAATCATCATATTACTGAATCACCTCAATTCAATTTAATCAAAAACAACATTGTAACCATTATTGCAGGATGAATTAAAAGTAAACTGCATTAGTATCCTCAAATTGAAAAGTGTCTGTATACAGTAGATGTCCTGTTAAGAAGCATCTCACCTAGTCCGAGTTTCTCCACTCAAACTCCATTAGGTGGCGAAGAAAGGATGACACTGTTGTTTATTACTGTTGTCTTTCTCTTCACAACTTCCCCTGTCTTCCGACTCACTCCGGTTTTGGCGGTGCATTTTGTTCCCTCCTCTGGGTTTATCCTCAAGAAAAACCTTTAAGTAAGAAACAATGAATGTAAGACAAAAAACATCTAATTCTTAATATAAATAAAATTTAAAGGAAAATTAATTTTACTATACAATTGAAGTACAAAAGAATCTTAAAAACAGGCTTAAATATTTTTTGAGTCTGTGTGCTATATTTCTTAAGCCTTAAAACTTGAGGGCTACTAAATGATGACTGAATTTTCATTTTTATTGAGTGAACTGCCTTTTCTAGGTAAATGCAGGAAGTAAAGCAGGACAAATGAGTAGTTCTACAGTATCACTACAGCTACTACCAATAACTTACATGTAAAAAAGAATAACTAATCAGTACATAATTTTAAATGTAGGACTGGGATATTTTTATTAGGTAATCAATAATTACTGAATGAGATTGGCCTCATTAAATACTAATAATTATGAAATACCTTTCTACTAAGTTAATAACTAATCACAACATTAACCTTTGTCTGAGACAAAACCACTGGTCCATATTCAATGTAAAAAGAAAAGAAAAGTGATAACGTCTAAGACACAGGTTAAGGTTGTGATTAGTAATTAACTTAGTAAAAAGGTATTTCATAATTATTAGTATTTAATGAGGCCAATCTCATTCAGTAATTATTGATTACCTAATAAAAAATATCCCAGTCCTACTTTACTATTACTTACTGGTTAGTAAATCTTGTTTCCATATTAGTTATTAATCCTGCATAGTTACGTAAAATGACAGGCCATCATTCTAAAGTGTTTTCATAAATTATATTTATCTGCCAAAACAATCCAAAAATGTTGTTTGTCCAAGACTTAAATTTCTCAAGATAATTTTATCTTCTGGAATTTTTTATTTTGTAGTTTATTTTGGCAGATGAAATATAATGATACCTGGCTAGTTACAGCTACAAGAAAGTAAAAACATATATAATTTTGTGAATTAGTTAAACAGACAACTAAACATGTTAAACTTTGAATTAACAGAACAAAACGAAGTGTGGAGAAATGAAGATGTACTTACTGTTTTATGAGTCCCAGTGTTGCACAGGCAGTCTCCTGGTATTCAATGTTTAAAACGTAGAAGAAGATGAAGAATACAGAAAGGCATCTGCACATCCCAGGTGCTCATCCAAAACATAGGCCACCTTTCCCTCAATCCTTACCATCCACTTTGTGGAAGAGAGAAATTGTTCCCTAAAAAAAAAAAAAAAAAAATTACAAATGTTTAAAAGGCAAACACTCATTGAAGTACACTAACATTGCTCAAAACCTTCTCTTACCAAGCATTATGAGTCTTGGTGTGGCTGGAAGGCTCATGTCTTTCTCGATGGATGCCTTTGTTGTAGCTGTTTTTAAAACACAAAAATACCTATTATTACTACATGTTTAAAATGCAGCTTAAAAATAACATTTCATGTATTTCACAATAGACTAGGCTTAATTCGTCTTAAATGAAAGATTAACTTTGCTCGGAAAAAAAAAACATCTGGTTTTTAATCCTAATTCAATACACTCGTCTTTTCTATTTTTTTTAAACGTTAAGTTTACCTCAGTTTTTTAGCCCCAATGCTGAAAAGAAACCGTTAACGGAATCCAGAACCGTGAGGTCTGGCCTCTGCACTGCGCTGTTAGTTCCTAATCAAATTCTTAAAGCACACTGTCGACCCAAATGTCAAAAATGAGGAAAAATATAAAAACACCGTTTAAATGAAAAAAAAAAAAAACCCGATGCTATTACTGTTAGAGGCCAACGTTATTTACTAACTAACTTCGTCTTAATGTAACGTTAAGCTTAACTGTGCTCAATAAAAATGCTTTTAATCGGTAATTCAATAAACCCACAAAGTCTTTTTTTAAATAAAACGTTAGGTTTACCTCAGTTTTTAGCCCCAATGCTGACAAGAAACCGTTAAAGTCTCCAGAACCGTGAGCTCTGGCCTCGAGCAAAACTTGCGACTGCACTCACTGCTAGTTCCTAATCTAATTCGTAAAGCACCCAGTGACCCAGATGTCAAAAAATGACAAAAAACGAGTTTAAATAAAATAAAATATATATATATAAAAACTATGCCATTTCGCAACTGTGTTAGGCCAACGTCAATTTACTAACTCCGTTTTAATAAGCTGCTATTCTCGATTAAAAAAATCATGATTTTAATCAACTTCCCTGCTAAAACACGACGTAACGTTAACTGTTCCGTGTTGTTAGCGGGTTAATTCAATAAATTAAACTCACAACGTTTTTTTTATATAAAAAACGTTAAGTTTACCTCATTTTTAGTGCCAATGCTGACAAATGTTAACCTATAAAATTGGGGTGCGGACAACGGCGGGCACACGCAGTGACACACATATTTACCTTGCTTGTTTGCTGTTCTTCCTCTTCCTTACTCACGGGGGTGAAAAAATCTTCGCAAGGTGTCTGTCCTTGGACGCAGCTCTTATTATGTTCTCCGGCATCGTCAGCTGATCACTCTCCTCGGGCAAAACTTCAACCCTGCACTTGATGGTTCCTAATCTTAATAGTAAAGCAAATCCTGAGATCCAAATAGCGCCAAATAGTCCGTTGTGGTAAATACAGTATTATACTTTATTTTAAAAAATACAGCAAATCACTGTATTTGGTGTTTAATGTCACAGAAAATTCCCATGATGCAAAGGGAATTACAGTTATGAACTGTAAAGAGAATTTACAGTATTATACTGGTTGATATATGGTAAATAACTGTAGAAATTACAGAAAAGTCTAACAGTGTACAGCGTTTATTGCTCTAGTCTCTTTCAGGCAGGAGCCCAGAAACAGGTAGAAAGAAGTCCTAAATATTTTATCTGCTCTAAAATCCATAGAGATGCTCAGTTTAAAATAAAAATAAAGATAGAATTCTAAATGTCTCTCTGAATAAATTTGCTCTGCATTAAAGGGTTAGTTCACCCAGAAATGAAAGTTAGACTTTTACTCACCCTACGGTGCCTCAGGTGTGAAAAAGTGCACTTTTCTTTGGTTTTACAAAGCAATGTGTTGAATGAAACGGTAGACATTAAATATAGCATTATATTGTGTGTATATATAATTATAGCATTTATCGTGTAATTACTATTATTTTCTAGTTAATCCATGTTGATTTTTTACCGCAAACAATTAGCTGTCACTTTAATTCAGCATGTGCATGCAGCATAAATCCCACTAGGGCTGCACGATTGACAAAAATCATAATAGTCGATTATTACTTTAAAATTGTACTTGCGATTATTAATTATGATGATCACATTTTGCAATAAATGATCTTTATACGATTGTTTTATGCAACTGCACGCTGTATCTGAAAACACTCTAACTGAAAAACTTTAGTGCTTTTCTATAGTATTAAGCCTGAAATGTCAACTATACATTGGATTTGTGAAAATATGAATGGTATTATAATGTTATACTAAAACTAATGGGAAAAACCCTTAAAGATAACATGTAGAAAGAAAAACAAATCTTAAGCTTGCAGAGTAACATAAGTGGACTTTGAATGATTAATTGCTTCTTTTTGAACGATTATGTAATTGTGGCATCCATAATCTACAAAATCTTTTAATTATTGCAAGCGATAAATACAATATTCCATCTATATCCTTGTAAACACAGCTGTTTTTTGTCTTAAGTGAACATAAACAGACGAGAAAGTAAACACATGTGTAACAGTATTTATTTTACTCATGATACTGCTTAATGATTTGTTTGTTCCCATTTTATTACTGACTGTTTACTTGTCTTTCACAATTAAATTTTTTATATTTACGTTAGTCTTGTTTTTGCTATGGTCTTTTTGTTAAAACCATATGGGTAAATGTTTCTTTTCTGTGTAGGCTGCTGAGTTTTGCTGATATTACTCAGCTGCAACAAAATACTTTGTAAAAAGACAGAATATTTGGCATCTAAGTGTTTACATTTTTTTTTTTTTTTTATCTCACTGGATTCAAAATTAGGAATTGATAAGAATTGGAATCAACTAAATTCAAATGATACTCAACCCTACCAGTCAGGAATTACATTTTAAAAATGTGACCAAAACAGCATTTCCCGCTAGCATTTTGAGTCCTGTTAAGTGGCTTTCAAACACATTTTCAAACAGTGGCCAATCCAGAGGTGTTTAAGATCCGCTCAAAATGCTAGTGGAAAATGCTGGTATCGTCACATTTTAAAAATTTCAGTACAGACATCCTTATCTCCCTTTGCATCAGCCCCGTTTCTAATCACTGACATCGGCTTGACTGACGATGTCAGATCTGGCGGTGGAGTTATTTCACTCAGTGTGGGCTTCATGATAATTAACACCTTTCTTTATTTCCTCTTTGCTGAATACAGTTCTTTTGCATAGCTTTTGATTTTCTCGTTCTCATTTTAAATTTATTCCCACCATTCTCCTCTTCCTAAATGTCTCTGTCTCTTTCTCACTCTCCCCATCTCTCTGTTCTGTCTAACAGACCCTCAGTTCGTCGTGTATCAGTTGAAGGTAAAGATCCACACGTCAAACCCAGCCCACACACGGAGGGAAGAGAAGCACATGATCTTTGAGTTCCCTCAACCTCTTCCAGTTTGTGGCGACATCAAAGTGGAATTCTTCCACAAACAGAGCAAGATGATGAAGAAGGTAAGTTCTTGTGTATACTTTGACCTATAACCCTTTCTCTGAATACCACATTGTTGTTGGTACACCGTATCACAGGATCTTGACCCCGTGTCCAAGTCTGCAGGGAGACGTTGCCTTTTGGCGGTTTGTGGTTTTCCTATTGTTTTATGTCTTTGGTTAAGCAGCTACTTCATCCTTTTGCACGTGCTCTAAATGTTGCTTCCTCATTTTAGTTTTTTCTTTCTTCCAACAGAGCGCGTCTGTCCTGTGTGTGTTTGTGTTTCTGCTCTATATAAACGTGTTTATAAGTGCTGTTGTTGGAATGTGTATTTGTGTTTGTAAACACTTGCTATTTCTGGCCATCCAATGCCCAAATGTAAACCGTTTGCTGTGTGCTCATGTGTGTTCGCAGGATAAAATGTTCCATTTCTGGATAAACACATTCTTCATCCCGGGTCCCGAGGAAGCTGGGGAGAAAGTGGAGAATGGGTCGGTGGTCAATGACGTGGACAGCCTCTCCTCTCAGAGCCAGAGCTCTCCGGCCGAGAGGGAGCGAGAGAAGGAGCGAGGGATTGCAGCGGGAGGATTTGAAAGAGAAAAGGGTGCAGAAAGGGGAGGAGAGCGAGCAGGAGTAGCGGATGGAGATAAAGACTACTTGATTCTGACCTTAACGAAGAATGACTTGGATAAGGCCAATAAGGACAAAGCTAACCGATATTTCTCACCCAACTTCAAGGTGAGGGCACACCATTCAAAACTATACAATGGATTGATCAAAGTAGCTTTATAATAACTCATCTACTGGCATCAAAACATTACTTAATTTGGAGACACAAGACAGCAGTATGGGTTTTTAAATGTTTAAATTAGGGATGTCAGTGATTAATCTATGATCGATTAATTGTCCATTATGATGCAGTCGATTAAAGCTGGCGATGGTCGGTTAACCGATTTAATGTTGGGTTGCGTGCGTCTCATGTGCACTCTACATGTGCGAGCGGCTGTGAGCGACGGTATATAAATGCATCATTCATTCACAATGTACAAATTAAGATTTTAATGTGATTTAAACTCATTAAAAAAAACATTAAAATAGAAACAACACAAGTTTTTCAACATGGAAGGCAATAGAAATGTCGTAACTAAGTCATTCCATCAGATAATTGTTTCATGTCATGCACTTTGCAGGGCTGCGGGACAAAGAACAGATAGGCTATTCATTCCTACAACTTGTTAATTTGTGACTATGACTTATTAATTTGTGGCAGTTGTCCATGTTTCATTAATGTTGTTCCCTAAATAAGCCATGATTTAACTGAAATACGGGAACACATTAATAAATGGAACGAATTCTTAATTTCCCTTCGCATGTTTACCACAGTATGAGAAACGCGAAAACATTGATTATAAGTGGAAGATAATAAAAGAAACCTCTGAAATTAGAGGGTTAGACTGTGAAGATTTAGGAAAAGAAACCATGCCTAAATGTTATTGAATTTGCGGAAATTCGTGACCAACTGCAAAACCAGAACAAAGCCACGTAAAGACTATTTGTGCTTTTATGCTTTAGGGAAAATGTATAGCCTATACAATTTATAGGTCTGTCATAAAAATCTGAATTTGTTTTCATAAATTAAAAAATAAATAAATAAATTAAAAAATATATTTTTTTACATATTTGTTAAAACCTGTCATTATGTCCTGACAGTAGAATATGAGACAGATAATCTGTGAAAAAATCAAGCTCCTCTGGCTCCTCCCAGTGGTCCTATTGCCATTTGCAGAAATACATCGCTCCCGGTAAGAAATCAATCAGAGCTGCGGTCCGTAAATTTGTTTGTGTTCAAAATGTAGAAATATTTATATAATAAGCGAGTACACCATGAATCCATTTTCCAAACCGTGTTTTTGGCATGTCCTGAATCACTAGGGTGCACCTATAATAAGTGTTTATATTTGGACTATTTTAGATTGCTTCGGGGGTACCGCAGCGGAGTAACCCAGTACCTTTGTGATTCTTCATAGACATAAACAGAGAGAAGTAGTTCCGGCTATGATGTTCTTGGATAGAAAAGGATGACAGTTTGTTTGCTTTATTTTACAAGAGCACAAATCTTCAGTTTTTATTGTGAGTGTGTGCACAAATGAAAGTAAACACTTTTGTGGAAAAGGTTTTTTTTTTTATTTAGATTTTTTTTTTTTTTTTTTTTTATCTCTCAGCTGTTTCAAATGCGCCGGAGCATGGCTCACACGTATTCCAGCAATTCAAACTTGCATCGCAGTCCATTATCAAAATAAATTAGTCAACTAAACATTTAAAAGGTTACACTGGTCAGTTTAAATAGACTGTAGTATACTGGTTCACTCTGCTGTTATGCATGCGTGTAAAGTACAAGTCTAGTTTACATTATAAATAATAGTTTAACATTCAAATACATTTCAAATATGGAACGCAAAAATTCAAAATCTGACATTTTCCAGAATCCAGTAGGATCAAATTAATGTGAGCACCAGTGTGTTTTGCTTCAACCGATGGAAGCAGTTCACTTACTGCACAGCCACACGTGCAAATTTTATTTTAAATGCCATAATTTCTGTTGAAAACATTGCAATTGTGTTTTAAAATACTACAACGAGCACCACAAAACCTTTTAAAGAGATGCATCCAGTGGTCTCCGTGCAGGATAGGAAACAGTCAACAAAGTAAAATTACCTCAAACGTATGGCGCGCTCTCTTCATTTTATCAAATGATCATAATCACATCTATTCATTTTATAATTCTGCTACTAGCATTTTAATAAGACTAAAACCCCTTTAATTCCTCTGAGAAAGTGTTTTTTGTGTGTGAGTCTGTGGCTTTTGTGCATCCTGTCATGCCGGTGACTATGTGCTGCTTAGGGCGGTCACAATATAAAATTTTGCTGGACGATAAATTGTCCAAGAAATTATTGCGATAAACTATAATATTGTCATTCTAAGACCAGTTTCAACTAATATAATGATAATTGCATAATAACTGAGATGCACCTTTTCAGAGATCCAAAAACTTTTATTTTATGGCAGATTCAGAGCAAGAATTACCAACATGTTGACTTTGTGTGGCTTAAAATTAGTTAATTTTGTATGTTATAATATGTTTATATGCCAGTAAGGGATGCTCATATTGACCGTTTAATTTAAATTTGACATCCCTAGTTTCATAAAAAGTAATTGAATGGGTTTTTAATTTCAATTGTGGAGCTTCAGTACTTTTGTTTAAACAGATGTACATTTACAGTCATGTTTTCTCTGTGTGTCCTGTTGGGTTTAAGGAGTTGATCACATGACACTCATTATGTTATTTGTCTCTGAATGACTCATTTAAATGGATGAAAAGTAAAAAAAAAAAAAGTGTATTAAAAAATGTATTCATTCATATTTATTTATTCTATTCATCCAAGGATACTGAAGAAAAAAATATCTTGGTTTCCATTAAAAAATATTAAGCAGCATTAATCTTTATAGCATTGATGCAAAGAAAAAAATGTTTCGAGCATATAAGAATAATATCAGGAATAAATTACAGTTTTGAATATATTTAAACAGAAAACAGTTATTTGACATTATTACAATATTACTGATTTGAATTGGATGAAATAAATGCTGCCTTGGAGAGCAAGTGTGTGTGTGTATATATACACTCCCAGTTAAAAGTTTCGAATCAGAATGATTTTTTAATGTTTTTTACTGGAGTTTCTTATGCTCATTAAGGCATTTATTTGATCAAAAATACAGGAGAAAAGTGTGTTACATCATATTATTATGATGTAAAATAGTTTTTCTGTTTTAATAAACATTAAACTCTAATTTATTCCTGTGACGCAAAGCTGAATTTTCAGCATCATTACCCCAGTCTTCAGTGTCCCGTGATCCTTCAGAAATCATTCTAATATGTTGATTTATTATCAGTGCTGGAAACTGTTGCGCTGCTTAATATTTTTTGGAACCTGTGATAATTTTGTTCAGGATACTTTGATGAATAAAACTTTTATTCAGCAAGCATGTTAAATTAAGAAGTGATGGCAAAGATTTATATTGTTAGAAAAGATTTATATTTTGAATAAATGCTGTTCTTTCTAACTTTATTCATTAAAGAATCCTGAAAAAGGTATCGCAGTTTCACAAAAAATATGTGGCAGCACAACTGTTACCTAAATTGATAATAAATTGGCATATTAAAATAATTTAAGGATCATATGACACTTTAAACTGGAGTAATGACTGATGGAAATTCAGCTTTGCATCACAGAAATAAATTTTATTTTAAAGGATATTAAAATAGAAACCATTATTTTATATTGTAATAACATTTTGCAAGATTTTTTTTTTTTTTTTTTTTTTTTTGCATATTTGATCAAATAAATACTGCTTTCTTTTAAAAACATTACAAGTCTTACTGATCCCAAACTTTTGAACAGCTATATATATGATTCATACATTAAGAATGTTTCATTTTGTATTCTGCAAAGCACAGATATTTATGCTACCTTCTATCTTTTGTCTCTGTCAGGTGAAGTTGTACTTCACAAAGACCGTGGAGGAGCCCTCAAACTCAGAAGCGAGCACTTCAACTTCTGTCACTCCGGATGTGAGTGATAATGAACCCGATCACTACCGCTATTCAGACACCACTGATTCCGACCCGGAAAATGAACCTTTTGATGAGGAACAACACACACAGATTACAAAAGTCTGAACACTTTTTGGCATCTACACACACACACACACACATACATATACACAAACACAAACGAACACATGCCGGACAAAAACAAGAAAAACCAACCAACACCAGTGAAATAAAAAAGGAGAAAACTTGAAAATAAACTGAAGAGAAAAGGACCCTTCCTCCTCTACCCCTCCAACAGCTCGAGGACAGTCAAGTCGAATGCCATTGATCACAGATGAAGAAAAATATCCCGACCAATTTATTGTTTTACTTCATTTTGATTATGACGAATTTCGTGTGTGGATAACAACACCGTTGCCTGAGGTGGGAGGGAGGGTCCTGTAGCTATTCTGTGTATATAAAATCCCTTTTTTGTGTCAAAGATGTTACAAATCTAGGCAATCAGGCGAGGCGAGGAGAAGGGAGGGGAGGAGAGGTAGAGCAGAACACACATCTCTCCTTCTCCCTGTCTTCACCCAGGCCAGTGCTGCAATCACCCTCTCCCCCTCTCCCTCGCTCTTCCCCTCCTTACTGTGAATGCTTCTCGTGCTGTCTGCAGGCGCTAAGAACTTTGACCCCTTCCTGCGCCGTGTGTGCTGGTGTACGTAGTCCTTCAGGCTGTTGTACAAAGGCTACGGCATGCCAGCGTTCCTTTTTCCTAGCCTCACAACCTTCCCCTCCCCCATCCCACTGTGTATAACGATAAATTATGCAGGAAAACACGACATCCGATGTAATTGTCTGTGTTTTTTTTTTTTTCTTTATTTTTTTTTCTTTTTTTATCCTAAGATAATAAAAAATATAATACATGAAAGCGCAGGGAACCAGTGTTTGCAATAATGTTAACACTCAACATTTAAAGGACAAATTGGTGTGCATGTCATTGGAGTCAGTGTCCATGTTTAATAAATGCTATATGATGTGTTTTTATTAAAACAAAAGTGTCAGAACTCTCTTAAACAGTCGTCTGAGATCAATATACAAAAGTCAGTTTTAAAAAATTGAGCTATAATCGTGTGTTTATATGTATGTGTGTGTGTGTGTAAACTTTCATAGCTTGAATTCTCTCTCTCAATGATTACACACTGTGCACTTCCATTTGGGGTTGGTAAGACTTTTTATTATTGAACGCTGTGCTCACCAAGGCTGTGTTTATTTTAATCAGAAATACAGTAAACAAATACAGTGAAATATCGTTCATTTAAAATAAGTTTTTAATCATACATTTTAAAATCTAATTTATTACTTTGATGGCAAAGCTGAATTTTCACTAGACATTACTCCATTCTTGAGTCACATGATCCTTCAGAAATTATTTTTGTAAATGTTTGATCAATCTGAAAAAGATTGTTTTGATGAACAAAGTTCAAAAGAACAACACTTATTTGAAATATAATTTTGTAACAATGTAGAAGTCTTTACTGAACCATTTTGTTGGGGCTAAAATTTTAGAACTGATAATAGTTTTCCTCTCTTTCCTTTTTTTTTTTTTTTGGTCATTTTATGAGGATTTCATATTTTTGAGAATTTTTCCATAAAGGGATATTCACCCAAAAATGAAAATTACCCCATGATTTACTCACTCTCAAGCCATATGACATTATTCTTTCAGAAGAATCTAATCGGAGTTATATTTAAAAATGTCCTGGCTCTTCCAAGCTTTATAATGGCAGTGTGTGAGTGTTATTCTTCAATAGTCTAAAAGAAGTTCAATAAAGCGTGTCCCACGTAGCTCCCGTTGGTGAATAAAAGCCTCCTGTAGTGAATCAATGCATTTTTGTAAGAAAACAAATCCATATTTCAAATTTTATAAACCGTGATCTTTAGCTTCAATAACTGTTGTACGCACATTCACAATAGAAAAATCTGAGATTTTTATAAAGTTTTAAATATAGATATTTTTCTTACACAAATGCATCGATTCGCTTTAGCCTTTATTAACCCCACGGAGCTGTGTGGGACTTTTTATTTATGATGGATGGATGGATGGATGGATGGATGCACTTTATTTGAAGTTTTTTGGAGTAATGAAAAATAACAGCCCTTCACTGACATTATAAAACTTGGAAGAGCTAGGACATTTAAAAAAAATATATATATATATATATATATATATATATATAAAACTCAGACTGGATTTATCTGAAAGAAGAAAGTCATACACACCTAGGATGGCTTGAGGGTAAGTAAATTATGGGGTAGTTTTCATTTTTGGTTGAACTATCCCTTTAAGTTAGAATTTCCTTTCCAAACAAGGTGCTTACTGGAAGCTCCCTCTTCCTTGTCTCTCTGTTTGTGGTATTACATTTTCTCCTATTAGGAATGTAAGAAAGCATTTCAATATACTATTATTACTATAATACATATTTGAAATGAGGGACTTTTATTGGATTTCCCGGTTGATGAGGATATTTTTAGATTGTCATAAATTATGCAAATACATCTAATGGGTTTAGTCACAGCATTTAAGTAGTCTGAAGCAGATGTTGATTCAGGCAGCTATTTAGGGCTTAGTGCTTCATAAGTATTGAAAATTGTCTCATAATTACGATGATTAAAAAAAAAAAATCTTGATAGTTACTGTGAAAATGGGTAATCTGACCGTTCTGTCCATTCGTGATGCGCTCTCTGCATATCTGTAGCTTTCTGCAGTCATTAGATTAGAGCGCATAGACACGGAGGAAAATATTAATCTCGTAACAAAGAGGAGAGGACGTAGATAAATAATCCGTTCTTCTCCTCATCTCTTGTCTTCTCTATTGCTTTTGATTTGCCTCTCGGTCAGTTTTATGCTCTTTTGTCTATTTATGCCATGCTCTCATATCCTCTGATGCTGATAAAAACTTCAAACTAGACTCATACTAATGGAGACTAGAACTGTTCTGCTACACTGTAATTGGTTGCCCATTTGGGAGTCCAGCCCTGAATGACCAATGAGGTGCTCTCCTCTGTTGGCAAGCACCAGTTCTTCCTTCAGAAAGAGGTTCAGTCACCAAGAACGATTGCACCTCTAGTTGACATCTTAGAATTTGTTGCTGATGCAATGCCATGACAATCTGGCAACCGCTATGCCCTCTTATGCACATTTTTGGGGATTTTAAGAGCAGCTTTATACAGCAGTGTGATTTGATAAGAGCATGGAAATCCTTTATCTTTGACTAAGTTAAGTTATTCAGTATTTAGACTAATTTCAGCTTTAGCATGTTTACATTTCTTGTTTTCTTTCTCCATTTGAAAACTATTTACTCAACCTGGCAATCCTACATTGACACTGATGGACAGTATAAAACTGATCTGGGAAAAACTTGCTGTTAGAGCACAGCTGTGCTGTTTGGATCAGGCCCAGAATGGAACGGGAAGTGGGGATTAACTGGCCTGGTTGACAGGTTCTGCATTTCTTTAAAAGAGCTAAACAGCCCTGAGAGAAGTACAAAGGATGCACTATTTTTTTCTTCTTCTTCATTTTTTATAAATATAGCTATGGTCTGAGATAAAATCTGATTATTAACTTAATTACCTCTGTTGACCTAAAAGGAGAGTATTCTGTATTTAATTTAATTTAGCCTAATAATACGCATTTGTGGCGCAGTGTTTACCACCAAACAAATATTGAAGTTACAGTGAAGCACTTCAATGTAAGTAAATGGGGCCAATGTTATGATTCAAAAGCAGAAATGAGATGCTTATTTACTATAATTCTATATAAAAAATAATAGAACTGTAAAATTCACACCGTTTTATTGGAAATTTAGGTATCATGGCAACTTAGTACACAGAAAAGGTTCCCGATAACCTTTTTTCACACTAAAGTAAAGTTTTGTAAAAGCATCTTGTTCTTGTGATTCATCCATTTGTTTTTTCTTCATAACTTGATTTTAAGGTGAAAACAACATTTCTCTTTGAGAATTTTGAGAGTAAACACTAATGTTATGCCTTATGCCTATACTATTGGAATATTTCGTATTTTAACATGTACTTAATGGCTTCATTCTCATGTAAGTACCTCAATGTCAGTAAGTAAAATCTTTGCCCTTTTCATAAAGAAAAGGATGGACAAATGGAAACTATGTTAATTGGTAATCAACATTACGCCACAAGTGCTGTCAAGACTGATGTGTTGAAGCAGAAATAATCCCATTAAGGTCTGTGAGACACTATGGTTGTCTATTTGTGGACAGAACCATGCTCCAGTGTCAATAAAAAAACAGCTTCTTTAAGTTTCTGTATCAAGTAGGTTACCTTTATAAATGTAGACACTGAACCGATGTCTCAAAGTATCTGAGGGTAAAACTGAGCACTGTACAAGAATTGACATTGCAATGTGTGGGTGTTAGTATTCAGAGTGTGTGTGCTGTTTCATTTTAAAGAGTGCTTGATTAAACAAAATCCCAAGAGGAAAGGATTACAGGATTATGGTGTTTTCCCCAGGGACGATCGGCTACGCTAGACCAGTCTAACATCCGTCACAGCCAAATTAATATGGGGCTCAGATAACAGACACCAACACTTCTCATATCAGCGCAGAGGAGTGTGTCCTCTACATGAACCCAGCTTACTGTCACACATCTCATATGTGCACAAAGGCGATCATAAAGAGGTTTGAAATAGCTTCAAGTCGACCCCAGATTATGAAAACCTCAGAAAACTTCTAAGACTTTGTTGATGTGACACATTAACACGTCATCCTATAAACACACACTTACACACACACACTAATACCCAATGACAAACACACAGGGATAAAGATAACGTGTGAATGTGCAGTCATACGTATATAAGGCCACAGAAACCTCTATAGGAGCCTATAGCTAAAGATAACTGACCATGAAGATACACAAAGCATAAAAACAGGAATTTATTGAGTTATTTTGGCTGCTTAGGAAATAGGTTGTCATTAAACAACAAATCGCAGGACCAGTAATACTGCAAATTAGGATTTCTAATGCAAATACTAGACATGTCTTTCTCCCCTTCAGTTTGCGCTTACTAGCAATGCTTTTCATGTAGGAGAAAGCTTTATCTGACAGTTCTCCACTTCTTTAGCTGACAATGATAAAAGAAAGGTGACAGAAAGCTGACTAAGTCGAGACCTTTGTGGTTTTCTGCACTCTGTTGCTACATATGAGTAAAGGGGTGAGAAATCAATGAATGTGTCAGCTTTATGGCCTACAGCAGTGCTAGACTGGTATCGGGTAAGACAGGGGTGTCAAACTCAATTCCTGGAGGGCAAGAGCCCTGCAGAGTTTTGTTCCAAGTTCCAACACACAGGGGCATGTGGTTTTCAAATAAGCCTGAGGGACTTGATTAGTTGGATCAGGTGTGTTTAATTAGGGTTGAATCTAAACTCTGCAGGGCTCTGTTGTTTTGATGTGATATTAGTGCTTTAATGTTTGTTCAAATCAAAAGAATTCTCTTTGGCACTCTTACAAATAAAGGTTAATTTAAGCTTAATTTTCATATTCATACTGTATGAGTCTCATATTGTCAGTGAGAAGTGTATATTGTTGTGCTCTCGTCTGTAATGTTAGTCTATCAGTGTCTGTGGAGGCGTGAAGAGAAGCACACAAAAAGATAATCCATTGCAGGAACTTTACCAGTAAAGCATAACTTTACAACAGGGTGGTTCATGCTCTTGCCCAGTGCTGATGGGCTTGACTACAACCCTCGGCACCTGAACCTGCAAGAATACTAACTCTGAACAAAACAATAAGTGAACTAGTCCCCCATGTAATGATGTAACAGCATCTAATCGGACTCAACTTATATTTAATTAACTAATACTTTAACACCCCCCCCCCCCACCACCACCACCACACGCAAACACTTTTTTTCCACTTGGCAGCGTCCCCTATGCACTACTGAGTGCATTTTCTTGTAAATCCATATAACGACCTGGGACCCAAACAAGTTGCCCCTTTTTGTTTTCATCGCCTCTTTTCCACAGTGATCTTCATATGGCTGGAAAACTCGCCCCAGCATCAGCTGATTTGGTGTGAAACCTGTCGCTGAATGCAGAGTGCTCCTGTACACCACAGTAAGTAGGGGAATATGTTCATCCCAATTCCATTGACTGATCCACGTAACACTGTATCCTCTGCAATAACTTTCTGTTGAATCTTTCCACTTTGATGCTGTCCGTTTGATGCTGGATGGTATGGTGTGGTCTGGGTCTTGGTGGCTCGTAACAGACGACAAACTTCATTGAACAATGTGCTCCCAAAGTTCCGTCCTTGGTCAGTGTGAATTTCAAGGGGAACTCCAATGCGGGAAATAGTCAATTGAATTCAATTTAAGTTTATTTGTATAGTGATTTTTATAATACAAATCACTGCAAAGCAGCGTTACAGAAAATTAAGTTTCTACAATATTTAGAAGAAGCTTATCAGTGGTGACTGTCAGTTTATGTGCATATGACAAATTTTCGGAAAAATCTATTAAAGACTTAGTCAAACACATGATGACCACTATTAACAGCATTTATTATATGATGCAATCACATTTATATCAAAATTTGGTAGTTCTGTATGTTGTTTCAGGGTTAGCATCATCTGAGGTCCTCTGAGGGGGTGACATAATCTCTTCTTAGGTGTCTTGAATCCAGACTAAAGCTTGTGTAAATCCTACATCCCGTGGCAAAACAGAGAAACAAATAAAGACATAATTAGTGTAGCTGCTGTTCCAACCAAGTAAAATTAATTTGTTTAACCCAAGCTAAAGAATAACAACGTGCTTTTGATCAGATATAACTGCAGTCCAAAATTATGAGATGCATTATTTGAATGCTTGGCGAAAGAGATGTGTCAAATACAAA
This sequence comes from Carassius auratus, assembly GCF_003368295.1. Lineage (NCBI taxonomy): Eukaryota > Metazoa > Chordata > Actinopteri > Cypriniformes > Cyprinidae > Carassius > Carassius auratus. The sequence continues at coordinate 12,924,018 of NC_039256.1, forward strand.
CACCGACCTCTTTGCAGCTGTCTCAGCTCCTTGTTCGGGATTAGGGAATGCCTCTACTCAGCAGGTAAACTGCCAATTACAATGAGAATGTAACGGTTGCCTGACATAGATTCTGGAAATGGTCCTAGGTCCCATGCTCCAGCCTGGTAGTTCTGGAGTTTGGCCCTTCCCATTGGACTGGTGATCTTACAGCAACTACACTGTGGGCACTTCTTGACAAAAAAACATACATCATTTCCCATATTGTACCAGTGGTAATGACTGTGTTCATGAGTGTACGAGTGTCTTTTCCTCCTCTGCGTGACCTGCTTGTGCTGGATGACAGGCTTGGAGAACCTCCTACTTCAGGGAAGTGGGAACAAGTAGGTGAAATACCTCCAGTGATATTGTCCCAATGGAAGTAGAGGATCCCATCTCTCATCTCCACTTGGGACCAGCACAGCCAGTACTTGCGAACTGCTGGGCTCAGCATCACGACTTCTTCCTTTGCAGGCAAAGAAACGTCAGATGCCAATTTATGGAGAATTGAAAATTCTGGGTCTGCTAACTGTTCTTCTTTGAAATTTTTGAAGTCAGCTAACAGTATTTATTTATTTACTGTATGGAAAAAGTATGGAATAAATATACATATCTGTCTTCTTGGCTAGTTAATCCAAACAATATACAAATGTGTACTGTTGATAAACAATATAAAAACAGACGTCACATAGGGCATGCAAAGCATTTTATTAAAACTGTTAACATTACAGCAGCAGGGAATTTGAATGTGCATGAGTTATTTTATTTAATCTGTGTTATTAGAATGTATCGTTTTTTTTTTTTTTTTACCTAAAACATAGAGGCACTGATTGATGTGTCTGCATCACCTAGATTCAAGCATTTCATTGGGCTTAAATAGATCATTCTTTACAGCAGATTTAGTTCACAAACAATGGACAGTTTTGACCTAAATATAATTTTCAGTTTCAATAATTAATCCTAAATTTCCAAGTTGAATGAGCCATTATAACGGCTGGGTCCCTGTGCATGGCTTCTGGGTTTAACATCAGGGCCAGGTGTCGAGGAATTTGGACAAGCTGGGGTCCATACATGTCTATCAATGACAGCGAGCTCAGCAGCAAAAAGTTGTTCAGCATCTGAAGGCACTGTTGCATCTCTGTTTGTAACAAGTGCTCTATGTGGGGCAGATTAAAGTGTGGTAGTGTCATCATGTGGGTGTGGACCACATGTCACCTTTTTGGCATGGGGCTGCAGCGTGAGAGCTAACAAACAAGTCTTTGTAGCTTCCAGTCTTCAGAGCAGAGGTGAAATGGCATTTTGAAATTACTTATTTTGTCGTGACAACACGGCCTGTAGCCAGTGCAGGTCTGGGGCAGCTGATGCTCCAAGTGAGACTTACGGAACAGTTGAATCCATCTTGTATTATAATTTAAATCCAACCTGTATTTTCTGTCAAATGTGTCAATGTTTTATTTAAAATATTTATTTATTAATATGGAAGTATATTCTGCTCTGTGAGTTGAAATGTGACTTTTCAAGGCTGTTTTACAGTGACTGTGAAACCTGGCAGGCAGCCAAATGCATGCTTGATTTGTCAGACTTCCAGTGCCACGCCTCTCGGGGAGGGGAATTCCATGCTGCTTTTATTTCCGTAAAAGAGTGGTTAATGTGCCAAATAAATATGTCAATCAGTCTTTAATAATACTTCAAAATGCCGTTTTGCAGATTATAATGTCCATAGAATCACACTGATGTCCCAGCAGTACATAACACTCACAATTCGCTGGTGATTTTCTATCGCACTCAACTTCGGATACCACTTGTTGTGCTCTCGTCTCTAACGTTAGTCTATCAGTGTCCCTGGAGGCATGAAGAGAAGCACACAACAAAGATAATCCATTGAAGGAACTTTACTAGTAAAGCATAACTTTACAACAGCGGGGTTCATGCTCTTGCCCAGTGCTGATGGGTTTGACTACAACCATCCGCATCGAACTCTGAACATAACAATCAGTGAACTAGTCCCCATGCAGTGAGATAGCAGCATCTAATTGGACAATACAGAACTCATTATTATACACAATGAGAAAGTGATGTGATATACAGCCAAGTATGGTAATCAATACTCGGAATTCGTGCTCTGCATTTAACCCATCCAAAGTGCACACACACAGCATTGAACACACACCCAGAGCAGTGACATGCCATTTATGCTGCAGCGCCCAGGGAGCAGTTGGGGGTTCGGTAGTCTCAGCCTCAGAGGGTCACACCCACGGACCATTGGCTAAACGTCTGATGCATATGTGACACAAAAGTGGAAATACTTCAGAAGTGTCGAAGTCGTCATCGGATTGGTTGAATTATACATGATTTCTGGGAAACGTGTGAACAAAAATGCTGTGGCGCCAAACCACCTCATGAAAAAAGAAAGCCATCAAGTTTACAACAGTGACATCGAGCGCTTATCAGGATCAACTAAATGATGGATATTCAAAAGTATGTTAAATATTTTAAGTTCGTAGAAAATAATCTTTAAAATATGTCTGAGAGTTTTACACACCGGTCTGTAATTGTGGCGACATTTTTGCGCCCCAAGACGTGACGCTGAACGAAACAAACTGTTATTGGTTGTTTGACATGTCGGTCAAATGGCCTCATAGGTGGGCCTTGGCCAATGAAAGCTACCATAGATTCTAGACCTTCAATCGTCAGTCTGACTAGGGGTTCGGTGCCTTGCTCAAGGTGCACCTCCAGGGCCGGCCCGCGGCATAGGGCGTCACTCATCCATAGGGGCGCCAGAATGAGTGAACGAGTGAATTTTTTTTTTTTATTACATATTTTTTTTTAATAATAGGCTACTATTTAAAAACCATTAATTCGAAATACTACCAAATAAAGCAAAAAAAAAAAAAAAAAAAAAGTCCGGCTCTTCAATCTTCCCCCGCCCATCGAGTGCTTGAAGTGCGTCAGAAACAGAGCGCGCGCACGATCAGTTGTTGGTAATTTGTTGTGTAGCGTGCCCGACGCCGCATCCAATGTAGACAGCACTGCTTTTGTTAGCACACAGCTCATAGAAACGGGCCTGGCAGCTCGCACCAGTTATAGACACGGTGAAAGTTTCCTGATTGTGACGGAAGGCCGAATTTACATGACACATTATAAATGAGCATAGTCTGCGATAGATACAGTGCCAAAAAGAAGAGAAGAGGATAAAGATAGAGGTAAAGAGATGTAGTGAAAGAACAATTTATTGCATAGGAGTAAGATACTATAATTTCATGGCAGTTATGTTTACCTTAAACTTAATGTTAGCAGTTGTTCTGAGTTCTGAGTCCCCATACTGTGATTTTGTACAATCATGTCAGTTTTTAGACGCATTTTTTATTATCACTTTTTTTATTAATGTTTTACTCTACAGTTGTGCAGTTTTGGGGGGATACAGTACAGGAAACATTACTATTTTTAATGTTTTTGAAAGAAGTTTCTTCTGCTCATCAAACCTGCATTTATTTGATCAAAAATACAGAAAAAATGTAATATTGTGATATATTATTACAATTTAAAATAATTTGTTTTCAATTTATTATACTTTAAATTATCATTTATTTCTGTGATGCAAAGCTGAATTCTCAGCATCATTACTCCATTCTTCAGTGTCACATGTGACATCCAGTCTATCACATGATCCTTTAGAATCATTCAAATATGATGATTTATTATGAGTGTTGGAAACAGTTCTGCTGTAATGTGTGTGTGTGTGTGTGTGTGTGTGTATGTGTGTGTGTGTGTGTGTGTGTGTGTGTGTGTGTGTGTGTGTGTGTATATATATATATATATATATATATATATATATATATATATATATATATATATATGCTAAATCATGAACACAATGGCAGGGTGAAATGGGCTGTGATGCATGGGGCGCCAGGTAAAATCTTGCCTAGGGCAGCAAATTGGTCAGGGCCGGCCCTGTGCACCTCAGTCGTGGTATTGAAGGTGGAGAGAGCACTGTACATTCAACCCCCCCCCCCCCCCAACTCCCACCTACAATTCCTGCCGGCCTGAGACTCAAACTCACTACCTTTTTACCTTATAAACCTTATAAGGACCTTATTTCCCCAAATATATTGACTATTTTATATATAAAATAACTATAACTCAACTTATATTTAATTAACACTGACAATATGTGTATTGTCCTCTAGTGCCATCTGCCAGTAACAAAGCAGTAGTCAAGAAAAAAATCCAATAATTCACAGCAGAGGCTCAACGAATAAAGAAAATCGCAGAAACTGGGACACAGATGAGAGTTTGAAAGAATGTGTGTGACCGCAGTGTTACGTAAGAACAGAAACACACATTATCAGAGTTCATGGCTTCTAAGAACTTCTTTTCGTTGTTCAGGTATGAAAGGGTTGATCTGAAATGGCCATCTCGTCTAACCCCACCTCCCCACATGCACCCAATGAGTGTCACTTTCATGTGTGGTTTTTAGAAAAAAAGATGATGGAACAGTATGGTAACACCCAAACCGAGAGCGTGTGCTCACTCGCGTACAGTTTCTGAATAGAACAACCGACAAAAGGTTTGGTAGCAGCTATCAAGTACCCAAATATTCATCTGCTATACTGGTTTGATGGCATTTTTTTAAAAAAAAGCCACAGTACCTCACATTATACTTTAGTATAATTGTAGTTTTGAAGACACGATAATAGCCTATTCACTGAAACTGTTGTTGTTTAACCTGCAGATGTTGGTGTATTTGATATTTAAATCAAATTAAACCTATAAATCAGTCATTGCATATAGTAGGCTAGTTCCCTGACCGTCTGGCTAACTTTGAGGCATTTATAGTACAGGCAGTTAAAAAAGCTCCATTAGTCTCAAGATCCTGTGTTTGGAGAATGAGAAGTTTCGAGAAACTTATGAAATGGCCTGCATTGCCCTAGTATATCCTGGGTTCACACAGTGTAACGGAAGAGAATAAGAATGAGAAATGGAAATAAACTGTAGCTGAAATTTTATTGAACCACTGTTGTAAATCACATGACCATTTCCAGTGCAATAGCCGTACAGAGCCTTATAAAGGTACATTTTAATTAAGTGTTGTTGATAAAAATGCCAGATGCAAATGCTTGAAATTAATAGATTTAAAAGATCACTTTTGGTCTACAAATGTTCGCGGTAAGAACGACCTGAAATCTGAATAAAGCTCAATAATGGGGATTCCTTTATAACAAATTTCCCTAGAATACCCTAACACAGCTCCATAGTAGTGGAAAGTCCGCCCCATTTACATCGAATCGGTTCTTTTGAACAGTTCGTTTCAGTGAACCGGTTCGTTTGATTTATGTACATCATACCTTATTTAGGAAATCAAGCGTTCCTTGAGGGCTATGCAATTAATGCTATTCATTAAAACCAACTATTCTCGATTCAATGAGTATGTGATTTTTTTATTATTATCTCGAGAATAGCTTTGATTGAGCCGTTTTGTTTAGACCAATTGATAAGATTCAGTTGAAAAGAACAAAAAAGCTCGCGAAAAACACCGTCTACTCCCATCGCGAAAAACACTCCCATTTCCCTTTCCTCTCTACATGTTGTTGATGGTGTATTTGGTTATTTAAACTTTCTCCGTGTCTATTAGGCTACTATTCAGACATGTATGTACGACGGCGACATGTCGTCGTGTTTCTGTGGTGTGCGGTAAGTAAAACCTTTAAACCTTATTCAATTTTATAGCCTACTGAGTTTAATGCTGCATATCTTAAACGCCCTACATCAACAACCACCATCCCTTGAGGAATACAGAAATGTATTCAATCGGTGTTTATTATATTTGTTGATTTCGGTTTTAAAATAATTGAATACAACTTAGAGAAGATATTATAAACGTACTAAACATTTAGTATAAAAGGTTGAGAATCACTTTCGGTTTCGTTTTGTCGCTAGCTTTCTGAAGCGGTATGGTCGCTGTAACTGCGGTTGACAAGGCATGCCTGAAAAGAATTTCAACAAGAAAACTTAACTTTAATTTCAGAATTGATCTGTTAAGTGCCGTTTTCCCATGTTTCAGATGTTTACTGTTGGGCTGACAGAAGGCAGGAGCCTGCGCACGAGACGCAGCGACTGTGAATACGGGACTTATCCGCACCAGGGAAGAGAGTGCTGCCTTTGTCCCAGAGGTAGGATCTTAATATACCCTATACACACATAGCCTACACAGTATATATTGTAAGCGAGGTGGACTTCGTTTCTTATTTCACATCAAAAGTCTAGGCACAGGGTTTGAATAGATTTACATTCAGCAGGGCTTTATTTTTCTGGTTGTCGATCCCCGATATTACAACAAATAATTAAATATGGAATAGTTTATTGTTTTGTGATCAGATGAACTTAAAGTTATTTCTGGATCACTTAGATAAGATTGGAACAGAAGGATGTTCTCAAGGATATATAGCTACCAGTGTGTATTTGTTTGTGTTACAGGTAAAAGGGTCTTGAAAGACTGCACAGATACAAATGAAACAGATTGTGAGCTGTGTGAGCATGGCACCTATATGGATCACCTGAACAGTGAGAACGAATGCTGGCCTTGTAAAGTCTGCGATTCCAATGGTAGGTCTTAACATATGAACCTTGTTAGTTTTGTCAACTAAACTGTGATTTTTCTGCAAATCATTTTTATTTATACTCTCTAATAAACAGGAAATTTAACAAACGGGCTGTAGACAGTCAACTGTTATTTTGAAAATATTAGTCAAAACGTAATGCTAGAGATTGGACTGTTTTCAAAGGCTAGTACTGTGCTTCTTGAAGCCCAAATGGAAGCATGGGCGAAACAAATTGTACAAATTCTTACAAAACTTATTTCTGCTTTCTGTTCTTGCAATAGCAAACATGGAAGAAAAGGACAAATGTTCGCTATATTCCAACACTGTCTGCAAGTGCAAGAATTCTTTTTACTGTGAAAAGGGTAGCCCGTGCAAGATCTGTTATCAATGTGACACGTATGTAGCCAAATAACCTTTTCTTTCTATTCTTTCTATGTGTTTAGAAAGTTAGAATGGAGATTACTATAAAAAACTTGTGCATGCAGATTTCTTATGTTGCTCCAATTCAAACCAAGTAAAATCTAAGCAAAATGCAGACTCGGTGTGGCGGAAACATTAAAATGTTCTTGATATAAGTTTTCTTTAGTCTCTCTCTCTCTCTCTCTCTCTCTCTCTCACACACACACACACACACACACAAAATAGAAAAATAGCAGCAATGCTTGTGCTTTCATAATACATAGCAATATTAATTAAATAACTGTAACACTGGTGCAGTTGGCCATAGAGTGTTTCTGCTGAGGGGTTTGCTAACAGTTCCTCGAAGATCTGACATTTTAAGCATTTTTATAGTTTATTATTCAGATGTCTCTGTTTATATATTGTTTACCCCACAGGTGTGAGAAATATGGAGTGAAAGAAAGTTGTACAGAGACCAACAACACTGTGTGTCATGATGCCAAAGAGCCTGAAAACCACCAAGGCAAGGGCTGCTTTATCACTGATTTCATTACATGCTAAAATGCCCATGTCCCAAGAGCACTTCTGTGTACACACAGTATAAGCAATAACTGAAAAACAGTCCTCTAAAGCTTATGCAGTATAAACTCTAAGAACATTACAGATAATGGACTCATATGATTGCTTATTTCAGGGGCCACTGTAGCTGGTTTGGTATTACTACTCATAGTTGTGGCTGGTGTTATTTTGGTGGTCCTTTGGCTACAGAGAAACAAAAAGTATTGTTTTGAGGGCAGACCGATCGTTCCGGTGAGTCAATTCTCTTGTTGTAAACTTTCATTGCACCCTTGTGGTGTTACAGTTGAAGATTTTATTTGCATTTTAAAACTTTTGTGACTGATGGATTTGTCTGTTTCTCCCCACGTAGAAACCCCCGACACTGGAAGGTATGTTTACTTCTGAGAACAATTTGATATGTTACCATATAAAGTTTTTAAATATCTAATATTAGCAGTCCCAACACCAGGTCGTTGGTTTAAAATCATGTAAATACATCAAAGTAAGGTTGATGATACCAGAGCCGGCACCAGCGCAGCACTGATGAGGGGGCGGCTGAGGTGACGAAAGGGGGCGATGACATAGCACAAAGTAAAAGTATATATAAAAAGATCCTTTTGTGGCCCATTTACGTATTTGTCAGACCGATATTACTACAACCATTAGAATACAGGGTTCACACAGATAGAGATTTGGTCGTGAGGCAGATCAGTGGAATGAAACATGTATTCTGAGTGAATTAACCTATTAAAAACTTCTTAGCAAATACAGATGGCAGAGTATTGAATAAAACAAAATCACACAGCTACAAAATTCTAAAATCTGACATCCAGGGAAAAAAAATGTTAGCAGTTTTAGGCATCAGTTTTATCACAAATATAGACAAGTGACACCACCAAAACCACCAGAAAAACTTAATTGTGTCTGCTTTACAATGAAACACAAGCTCATTGCGACTGATTCCCTACACATAACACATTAATTGCGACCCATTTAACAGATGAATCATTTTAAGTTAGAACAACTTGAACAGCAACAAACAACAACAATACAGCAAAATAATAAACAAACTACGATCATTTAGCTCTCTATTAAACATATCCAACATAAACAAAAAAATGTGACTTTGTGAAACAGACTGTCCTAAATTGTAGCTATTAGTTATTAATGCTAGAAAGCTTATGTATTTGGCAACTATATATTTTTTAAATAAACCATTATTTTTGACATTTCGCACTCATCTTGGGTGAGGGGGCGACATTGCCATCAACAATCAACCAGGTGATACACAGGGCCCACAACTGATCTAAAGTATCCAGATAGAAATTTGTTAACCATTCTCAATAGAAAAGTGCCAAAGCAAAATTGCTCAAAAAATGTCGCCCCATGTATCATCAGAATAAGTCATCTTTAAACTAAGAGAAGAATAGAGTGAACTATAGTTACCTATACAATGTGTACCATACGAATAAAACACGTCATCAGCAGTGTATTAAAATAAGCAGTTATTAAAATAAATCCATGCCTGTTTTGTACCCTGTTGATGGAAAGTGTCTGGAATATAAAGACATTAGATCACAGTAATAGCAGGCAAGAAGCTAATATCAGTGCTCTTCTTTTTCTGTGTAGATTTAGACCTGGACCCTCACCTACTAGATATTGTTGACGTTCTGGACTGGAAAACGGTGAAACATATTGCCAGGCACAGTGGCATGAGAAAAGCTGAAATGGAGGTGCATGAGCTTAACAACATAAATGATGTGAAAGAACAGAAATACGCACTTCTGCATGCTTGGTACGAGAGACAAGGTTTATGTGGAGCCTACCCAGCTCTCATCAATACGCTGTATGAAATGAAGCAACGAAAAACAGCAGATGAGATCCGGAAAATTGTTGAGAAGGGACAGAACTGAATGTGGTGCCAAGTAAAGATGCACAGTGTTAAAATATAGGATTTTTCCCTTGACATTAGATATGGAGGAATATGGATAACAGCCATATTGTGATTTTACTTTTCATCTTGTTTAAATAATGAGGCCGCTGGAGTGTTTGGAAATTAGCGACACCTGCTTTACTCACCGGTCTCGCGTCCCACGGAGGAGATCGGAAGGATACAAAAGAGGAGCGATGATGGTGAAGGACTAGAGAGGATCAGGCCTGGGCTTTATTTTGTGTTTTGTTTTCATATATGCACGGCAGTCGTCCACGAGGGGCTGTCACGCTGTTTTGTGTTTATTTTATTCTTAAAGTCTCATTTAAATGTCCGTCGGTTCCCGCCTCCTTCTTCCCGTGATTGTGGAGTTGGTTTACTGTTGTTTACATACATTAAGTGGACATACTTATGTTTTTTTTTTGTTTTTTTTTACTGCACATCATGGTGAAGTCCAGTCCAGTCTATCCATGCAGTTGCAGAATAATCTCTGGAAAAGTATGACTGGAATTCCACAAAAAAAGATTGAAAAACACATGAAACCAGCATGTAAAATTGCAGATTCGAGAAAGCAATATGATAAAGGTCTTCTATTGCACAGTGCAACATTCATTTTATTCCTTTTAAGTACAACGTTTTTATCAAAATCCAATTGATCCATGATTTTCCTAGTGGAATTTAATAACATAAGATTATCAGAATCTTGGTTGAGTTTAAGGGCGATTTCTGCAGCCTTTAGTTTAATTTGGTCTCACATTAGTCTGGCAGACACAGAAGTGACATTTAAATTCTGGTAAAGGTGAGACGTGATTAAGAATGAACCTAGTGACTGGACGTGTGCAAATGGTGGTGAGGAAACATCCGGCCTCTGGAGCGCCCACTGAACGTAGGGATTTTTCATTCATCTCTAGACATATGCTGGACAAGATGCTTCCTCTCTCACTTCTATTAGACTCTTGTTTCCTCATCAGTCAAGGTTTAGCTGGTTTTGCTCTCTCCAGCTCTGTTTGGGACATACTTGCTGTTTTTCTCTCATTTCTTCTGTTCCTTCTTGCTTTCATTTATAAGGAGCAATCTAAATCAGTCTGTAAAAAAATGGTTATTGTGAACTTGCTTCAATTGACACTGTGGTGCACTGGAATAAATGCTCACTTATGTCTCGGAGATAAATGGGACAGTTCAGCCAGAAAATGAACATTCTTGTCATCATTTACTCACCCTCATGAATGTGAGAACACAATTATGAGTAAGAGCACTAATGAAATGAAAACTGCATAGACTAGCCTTAAAAGTGTTTATTTTCTCAATTTGTTTTATTTTTACGAAATGTTCATATGTTCACATGTTCATTTAATGTACATGTACTCAATACTTGGTAGGGGCTCCTTTTCCTTTAATTACTCCCTCAATTCGGCGTGACATGGAGGTGATCAGTTTGTGGCACTGCTGAGGTGGTATGAAAGCCCAGGTTTCTTTTGACAGTGGCCTTCAGCTCATCTGCATTTTTTGGTTCTCGTTTCATCTGCATGTTTTGGTTCTCGTTTTCCTCTTGACAATAGCCCATAGATTCTCTCAAGCACACCAACTCCATGGTCATTTAACCAACTTTTGGCAGTGTGGGCGGGTGCCAAATCCTGCTGGAAAATGAAATCAATCTACAAAAAGCTGGTCAGCAGAAGGAAGCATGGAGTTCTCCAAAATTTCTTGATAATCAGGTGCAGTGACTTTATTTTTTTTTTTTAAAACACAATGGCCCAACACCAGCAGATGACATTGACCATAAATCATGACAGACTGTGGAAACTTAACACTGGAACACATTTCCCAGTCTACAGAATCTAGAGCAGACAAGGAACAAAAACAACCACCTCCAAAGTGTGGTACACATTGGCACACATGGTGTGTGCTCTTGAACAGATCAACAGGGCAGAAACCACAGCCAGCCCACATGAGGTGGAAAACTGGAAGTAGAGTGGACCTCTTGCTTGCTTTCAAGTCAGCGGTCTAAACTACTTTTAACTGCAGTCCTGGATCCAATATTTGTTTTGCCTCTTACCGCATGTTGTGTTCATACTATACAATGACTTTTAGGGGGGTCGACTGTTTAATTTCAATAAGACGTTTTCAGGACCCAATCTGTTGCGGTTTTGGCTTGATCAAACCCAATTTTCCTTTGGTCAAACTCCCCTTAGTAGCCTACAGTTAGCTGTCAACTTCAAAATCATATATCTACACAAAAATAGTTTGAGACCTATAAACCTTTAAGTTCTAGATAATAATAGTTTGTGCGACAATGACCCGAAGTACTTTACTCATAAGCAAAAGTAATTTATGGGAAAAAAATATATATGCCCGGAATGTGTTAACTAATTTTTTGTGATTACTGAAGTACTGAAAATTCAAGACCAAGTGAAACACTGATATCAATATGTAATATGATTTTTTCTTTAGTGTTCAAGCTAAAGCTTTATTACCCTAAGGAGCAAGGTGAGCCACTCATTTGCTTCTGAAAAGCATTTATCTATGTTTTTAGTGGGTTGTAAGTGGATTGATTGTTTTAGACATTTAGTAGCCTATCACAAACCTGTGCAATTCTTGTCCTCATTATTAAATGTAAACTTTTCAAAAGGGTGACGATAACTGAATAGAATTTAAGTGACAAATTTTCAGTGGGTACACTTTTAAGTTATAAGAACACAGTTTAATAGTAAACAATTAATAAACATCTGTTTTTCACCTTTATTATTCTTTGAAATGTCATTTCTTGAGTCTATGCATAACAGCATCCAGTTAAACCCAGTGAATCACCCAGACATCAAATCCCTCATATTTTCTAAAATAAAGCCACAAAGATCATCACCGAGTGTCTTCAATGACATCTGAGAGGTGAAAAACAAAGACAGGAATATTAACGTTTGTACAATAGCATATAACAGCACAAAGTATCCATTAAAGTAGCATTAAACAAGCAACTCAAAGGATCATTGGTTAAAAAGGTCAGAAAGAATCAAAAGAAAATGTCCATACAGAAACAGAACGTGTTCAAAAGCCCCTTTACACTCTTCATAACAGTGTTAGTGACAAAAGTCAAACAGAACATGAGAAGCTAGTTTCTAAGAGCTACATGACTCTCTCAACCAAGCTGCTTTTAGCCAACAACATTCAGAGCAACTGCCTTTACTGCATAGCAAGAGGAGAGAAAGGTCACCTTTCAGAGGAAGAGAACATATACTTATATATGATCTCTAAGGAGTTGTATTTTAGACTTTAAGGTCTGTGTGTTGTTTCTGTACTAAATAAAATTGCTGTAACTGGGAGCCAGTTTTGCTGCTTACTGGTATGACAACAAAAGTTACTTTTCAAACCATACCAATGTCTGCAAAACATGAAGCTGTACTAAGTCTAATGTGCAATGGATAACAGCTCCGAGTATAGCATAGAAATGTGCAGTGCAATTACACAGGCTTGAACACTTGAAACATGCTCATACTTGCATCTTACTAAGATTATGTGGCAAGAACAAATTGTCAATACCATAAATGTACAATCTTCATGAATCTTAATCATCCATAAAGCTTACGGTTTTCAGATTTATACACTGTTTGGTTGAAAAGAGCAGCCTAATCTAGAATGAGGGGTTTTCATACATAAAAAAAAAAAAGTGCAGTAATGGCAAAAATAATAACAGAATTAAAATCAAATCACACAATGACTGTCAAATGTTGTACCCAAAATATGCTGTTAAATAATTAAATGCAAATATACAAGGCCAACCAAAGCCTTATTTATATATTATAATGGTATATGACATTTTAACTGCACTTTTTTTTATTTTATAAAAAAAAAAAAAAAAAAAAAAATTACAAAGAAAATAAAATAAAAAAATTAAACATTCTGGAAGAAGAAAATAATATTGCGGTTAACGTGAGGCCCCCAAAATCAAATTCAGATTTTTCTGTGACGTTACCTTGGAAAACCCATAAAAAAAAATAAAAAAAAAAATTATAAAAGTAAAAAAAAAAAAAAAAAAGAGGAAATAAAATAAAAGCACAACCTAAAAACAGCCACAAATGTTAACGGAGGAGAACGATCACACAGAAGGCAAGAAAAACAGCAAGGAGAAATGAACGATAGAGTTAAATAGTAAGAGAGTGGTGTTTTTATTTTTAAATGACATATGATATTGAACTTCATCTTAGAAATACTCTTATGCTAGTTAACTTTTAGGAGAAGTAATGTGGTTCATGGCCTGGTGAAGCAGGAATGCTTGCACTGACAGGCTGTCTGGTTTGACTCCTCCCGTCTCACTTTGGCACTACAGTGGAAACACAGATAAAGATGACTGAAGTAGCTTTGCTTTAGATGGGAAAAAGAATGGGAAAAGGCAAGATGAAAAAGAGGCAAAAGCTGGACAAAGACAACAAAAATGTGGGACGTTAGAGGAGAGCTTTCTATCTGAAGTGCCTGTCAAACTGGCCACTTGGTCCCACAGAATTCCCTCTCAAAAATAAAAGTGAGACACCCTGAGCTTCCTGTGTATCATTTTATAAAGTAAAGGCTTCATGTGAATCAGTGTAAATATATATTTTTAGAACGTTCAACTATTCCAATATAATTCCAACATCGAACCGTTTAAAATTACTTTCAGGCATATAAACGCATAGAAAACTGTTAATTGTAGTGAAGAGGAAGAGTGAAAAGAGATGCAACCAGAAAAAGGTTGCTCTATGCTGTGTAAAGACCAATGCCTTTACTACAAGAAGTCTGCACACATTTAACACAGACCTGAGACTTGAAAATCAACTCGAACAGTGTGTCAAACATCATTTGGGGTCTGAACAGCAGTTTAACACCAAAAAAAAAAAAAACCCTCTGAAAGGCCCATTATTTAACCAGGCCTAGAAACAGCAGTTAACGCTGAATACCCTCACCATAGCAAAACCTTAACACAGCAGGTTTTGGCCACCATATAAACTCTCCCTGTTCACTACACAATGAGATTTACAAACAGTATAAATGGAAAAAAGTTGGAAGTCTGAGGGAGACTAAGTTAGTCATAAAAATATTATTTAGAATCTTATTTTAAGGGTTATTTACAGGTTAATTACTATAATGGCTTCTATTAAATTTCCCAGTGTTCCCAGTATTCCAGTTTTCCTGTTGGAGCTTCTGGATCATAGGAGATGATGATTTCCTTTATGCGTCATCAGCCGACTTCAGCAGGTCTAGAAAAGCACCGACGGCTCCAAAGTATCCCTGAAACGTACATACACACATATAAGTGTGCATATAAATATACATATTTTCATTAAACTACTGCTCTATAAAATAATCATTCTGAGAATCTTCACTGTTAGACACTGTTTCAAAAGTCTCAGTATTTAGTGAGGACACATGAACAGCTCAATAGTGGCAGTGATTACTTTTACACTGTTATGAAATATTCCGGTTTCAATTAAATGCAGTTATGTTTGAACTTTCTATTTAGAAAAAAATTCCTGAACTTTCCAGAAAACAATATATATTAAGGAGCATAACTATTTTCAAAATTAATAATGATTTCTTGACACCTAAATTGGCATATTAGAATGATGCTGAAGACTGGAGTAATGGCTGCTGAAAATGCAGCTTTGCCATCACATAAATAAATTACATTTTAAAATACATTAAAATAGAAAACAGTTATTTTAAATCGTCATAGTAGGTCATAAAATTATTTTTTACTGTATTTTTTATTTTTTATCAAATAAATGCAGCCTGGGTGTGCATAATAGACTTTGAAAAACATTTAAAAAAAAAAAAGATCAAATCTTTTGAAAGATAGTGTATTTCAAAATATTTGACCAAATCAATGATTAAAACACTGAGAGAATTACCTCATGTTCCAGGAAAAGGGCCCTCAGCTGGCCCTTGGACCAGAAGTCCATAGCATAGGCAAGAAGCTTTGTCGACACAGTGTTTATACGCAGAAAGTTACCCACAAACACAACCCGCTCAATCTTCTACAGGACGAAACAGAAACATCACTCAGTATGACCAGGACCAGACAGAATGTGTGGATGTTTTTCACATTTTCCGCACTCATTTTGCAAGAAAATCTCCTGAATTTTTGAATATTTAAACAGATTAAGACACTATTTAATCATTTAAACTGAGTGCTGAGTACTGCATCCTTTCTGCAGGCCTATATTCCATGTGGGCCTGTTTTAAGTCTAAGGCCTGGTTTCACAGACTATTAAGCAATAGTTCAATTAGGACATTTAAGTGGTTTTTATAAACATGTCTTAGAAAATAAAACATTACTGGTGTGCATCTTGAGACAAATCAAGGACACTTAGATATTTAAAGATATGTCAGTTCAAGTTTCTTCAATTAAAACAGCATTTTAGTCTGGGACTAGTCACTAGGCTCAAGCCTAGTGCTTTGGCAGGTTGATTCCTGCAGTACTTCTCCAGCACAAACAGGGGGAGTCCTGGCACAAGCAATTTCTTTAAAAAGGGTTTTTATAGAAGGTGCTCAAATAGCTGTTTCTAGTTAAATTCAAATCATTTGCCATCTTCATCTTTTCATAGATACTACCTAATGTGCTTAAAAAAAAAAAAAAATGGGTAAACCGGGGCACTGTTGGTTTCTGCTCTGATGGTGTTCTGTACGCCCTGAAAGCCCTGTACAATGCTGCTTGATCACCAGGCTACAAGGCAACACTGTAGAGAAGCCCAGAGTGGCCAGACAGATGCTCACAGCTGCTGCTGACAGCACACAGACGCACACACACAAAAACATAACAAACCTCATTAACCGCACACATGCGTGCAATGGAGCCAATGTTGTTGGTGATAGTGACAAGTGTAGCTCGGGCCAAGTCCTCTTTAGAAATACTGTCCCTCTTCTCTTTGCTCATCATGTGGCCAAAGCTACAATAAAAACACAAGCACATATTTATGTATCGATCTATCAGACACTCACAGAAAGAGACCAGTTTATCTACTAGTTTCATAATAACATAGGGCTGAATATTGATATTGCAGTTTCTATAGACTATGCATCTAAATCAATGTAGATTGTGTAGTTATGATAAATATAATAAAACAAAAATAACCAGTAAAATAAAAATAGACTATATATAAATAATACATACATGCAATGATTTATAGGATTCTAAATGTCTTTACTGCCATCTTTAAATTAACTACATGCATCTGTGCTGAATAAAAGCAGGGCTTCGTACAAAAATAAAAAAATAAATGAAGGAGCCACTAGCTCCTATAAGAAACTAAATTAGAGGGACAAATTATTTTTTTAAGTGCCACAGTATTATATATTTATATATATATATATATATATATTTTTTTTTTAACACTAACATGTCAGTGATACGGTCGTGTTTATGCCTCATCTTTTCTTGTCTTTATCAGCATTTTAAACCATCTTGTAGATGTCCTGGGAACTATGGTTCACTTAAAGTGGGAACTAAACGTCTTTTCCAACTTGAGAACTATGTACAGTCACAAATAATTAATTGCACAGAATCTGTGCCAATATCATAGACCACAATTATATCAGTATCACTTGGCCATTGAGTGTAGTTTGGGCTCCTCCTCAATGCATCCTATAAATGTTGTCATATGTCTTGCACAAATCCAGTCTGTTTTTCTTCATTAGTAACATTTATATTATATTATACAGGTGGTGTTGAATTTTATCTATAGCTTCTTGCATTCTTTCTAATCATGCAGACAATATGTTAAGTAAAAATATGAATCTGCAATATAGTGGATATATTTAGCAAACTACTTTATAGTTATTTTTTCTAGCTGACTAATGAGCTAATGGACACCGAATGGTTATTCTGAGGTATATGTATTGTTACGTGGCACTGTTTGCAAGCTTTACACATTTTCAGCAGTTTGAAACCCTGAAAGAGCGATTACATGAGCCATTTCAGTAATTGTACTGTATCTTAAACCTTTTGATGTCCATTCATGTTTATTTTATACCATAGTAGTAAAAGTAAAGATATGATGGGTTCATCAGCAAAAATGTCACTTGCAAATTAATATTTTTGGTCCCAAATGCAACTGTTTTAGGTGGAGTATATATATATATATATATATATATATATATATATATATATATATATATATATATATATATATATAAACTGATAGCAAACTGCATGTATGCCACATAAAACAGAGAAGACTACACACAATCTCAATAAATACAGCTCCGTAGCAAATTTCATTTGTGGATCTTTGTGACCTGATACCATGGACACAGTGTCTTCTGTACCTTGAAGCCACGGCGGACCCTTGCAGGCCGAAGCGCTGGTAGTCTCCTCCATAGATGTCCTTCACCAGTTTGTCCACATTGGTGCTGTCCCCTTTGCTGGCCATTTCAAGGGCCTCTTCAAATGTCTCACAACCAGTCAACAGGCAGCAAAGCCCCAAAAACGTCCCTCCACCAAGACTAAAGAGAGAAAAAACATTTAGAGTCAAAACATGGTTACAGGCCACAACTGAAATGCACATGGGCATTCATAAACACATACAATTTGACCTAGTGACCACTATTTAAACTATGTGCCTATGGCAAAAACAGGTCAAAAGCAGACTAGCTTACAAAAGGAGACAAGCAACAAGTTTTGTGGTCACTGAAACACAAAACAAGGTCTGTGTCACACATAATGCAACATACTCAACCAAGAGTTCGGAATAATTAAGATTTAATGTTTTTGAAAGAAGTCTCTTATTCTCATCAATGCTGCGTTTATGTGATTAAAAAATACAGTGAAAATAGTCATTCATTACAATTTAAAATGTAATTTATTCCTATCATGGCAAAGTTGAATTTTCAGCAGCCATTATTCCAGTCTTGATCCTCCAGAAATCATTACAATTTATTTTAAAATGAATTAACACTATTACTGATTTTACATTATTTTAATCGAACAAACACAGTTTTGGTGAATGTAAAAGACTTATTTTAAAAACACAGTAGTGTAGATGAATGTGGTACACGTACAGAAATGACTAAACTAAACAGGATCAAACTGACAGGGAAACACACAGAGCTTTATAAAATGTGGTAGTTCCTAAACCTCCTGCAAGTGCGACGGAGGTGCAAGTGAATTTTATCACACAGTAATTAAAAGTGCAGTGCTCTTGAAACGGCTTTAGAATCTGTCAAACCAATGTAAATTCTATTTAAAGTAACTAGTTTAGATGGGCCTGGACTACGTCTGGCCATGTTACTGACGACTCTTATTTGTAGGTGTCTTCTACATGGTGCATGTTGCTCAGCCGTACTGACCTGGTGCCTGTCACTCGTTTGTAGTTGTCCTTGGTGTACACTGCTAGAATGCTGACGCCTGAGCCAATGTTGACCAGCAACATGGGAAAAAGGTTGTCAAGACAGCAGGGTTCCTTGATGCAGTTCTGTGTGTCGGAGGGGTTCTCAAAGTAATAACACTCGGGATGATCGTTAAAACCGACCGAGTCTATGTACAGCAGCCCCTGGATCAGACAGTCCAGCTCATCCAACTTCAGCAGCTCTAGGTCTGCCATCTACGATACAAAAAAAGGATTCGTGACTATTCAAATTTCATCCCTTCAACATATTTCCTGATGACACATTTTTAATTAAAGAAAAAGACTTTTCAAAGCCTTTATCAAAGAGAGACCTTAATGTTTTTATAGGTCAGTTTAGGTGAGTTTTAAATTAAGCATCCTTAAAACAAGATATAATACTAAAGTTCAAAAGTTTGTGTCAGAATGATTCAGCAAGGATGCAGTAAATTAGTCAAAAGTTGCATTAAAGACATTTATACTGTTGCAAAACATTTACATTTCAAATAAATACTGTTCTTTTGAACTTTAGAAAATAAATGTATCACAGCTTCCACAAAAATATTAATGTTTAAAGAACAAAATCATGACATCAGAATGATTTCTGAAGGGTCATGTGACACTGAAGAGCAGAGTAATGGCTGCTGAAAGCTTTGCCATCACATTTTATAATTTAATTTTAAAGTATATTACAAATAATTTCTAAAATATATATTTTTAAAGTAAATATATTTTTTTTTTTATTGTATTCTTTGTGAAATCTCATTGGTCTCCATAATACATACATATTACATAGCTGTATGTTTAACATTTGATTTAACCATCAAACCAGATTGAAAACCATGCTGTGGTCCATCTTCTTACCGTTCTGAAGTCGTTCTCAAACTTGTATGCCCCGCCACCGGTGGCACACAGTGTGGTGTGCAGACTGGAGAAGTGCTTATCTCTGCCCATCTGGATGAATCTGTGCATAGCAGCGGTGGGGAAGCGGATGAAGTGAAGGTTCCCTGTGCGACCGCAGATTGTCAGGTTGTGCAGCTCCAGGTGTACATCACGGACGCCGGTTTTACCATAGGCCGTGTTGGAGGTGAGGTACCTGCGTATGCTCTTCAGATTCTCCACCTCTTCCAGCTCCTCTTCTTCAGTGATGTCTTTTGGCTCGAAGTAAACAAGCTTTACTAAAGTACCACCGATATCCATTCCAAACCATGGAAAAGCTAGAAAGAGATACAGAGATTGATTACAATGATTGTATAAGTTGTGTTCCCAAGACAATAGACACTAATAAACTGAACTGACAACTAAAAACTACAGAAAAACCCTCAACTACGCAATACAAGGAAAAGGTGAGTTAAAACATTGACCATATGTTTGTTGTGTACACTACAGTTCAAAAGATTGTTCTCTTTTTAAATAAATTAATATTTTTATTCAGCAAGGATGCATCAGATTGATCAAAAGTGACAGTCAAGACTTTTATATTCTTTTATGTTGTTGTATAAAATATTTCTATTTTTAAAAAATGCTGTTCTTTCGTACTTTCTATTCACCAAAGAATCCTGAAAAAAGCACCATGGAATCCACAACACTGATATTTAAAAGAAATGTTTCTTAAGCACCAAATCAGCATATTAGAATAATTTCTGAAATATCATGTGACACTCAAGAATTGAATAATGGCTGCCGAAAATTCAGCTTTGCCATCAAAGGGAGGAACTACATTTCAAAATACATTAAAATGGAAAACACTTATTTGGAATTGCAGTAATATTTTACAATCAATGTTTTTCTTTGTATTTTTGATCAAATAAATTCAGCCTTGGTGAGCATAAAAAACTACTTTCAAAGCAGCTAAAAAAAAAAAAAAAAAGGAATAATAAATAAATAAATAAATCTTACCAACCCCTAAATTTTACAGGCAAGCAAGCAAATTCACACATTGCATGCAGGCCAGACAGAGAGAGGCAGTCACCGCAGCAGCTGATGAAGAGTTGGACAGTTACTATGGCAATAGCCATGGGGCTGCAAATTGCTGTTGTGAGAATCACACACTCAGACAGCAGAACCAGTACGAGTTATTATACAGATGTAAAGGCCTATTTTTATAATTAATTACATATCAGTACACCGAAATTTGAAATCCAAATTTGACCTAAATTACAGCTCAGTGTCTAACAAGCGTATCAAATAATAGGTACATCATTACTGATATGAGTCTTACATCTGACATTCACTGGTCTGACACCAGAGAACCAATCTGGAAGAATTAGGGCAGGTCAGAGACACAGATTTGAACTTGAATAGCATGGCACACGCAGATCAATTTGTGACCGATCACTCCCAGGTATTAAAACATTGTCAGCTGGTGCTGCACGGGTGACCTGTCTGTAACCAGAACCCTCTCTGCTACAACATCATCTCAAATGACCCTCACACTTCTTTCCCCCACTAATATAGATCTTGGCGTATGCTGGGAGGGTTATTTTGGACATCACTCCTATTTCAGAGAATGCAATCAAGTGGACGAGAGGCCATCTAAACGAATATGCACGTGCTCTGCTTCCATAGTTTTAAAAATAACAGGGGAAATGCATATTATTTGAAGTGAAAGATGCAGAAGAATATTCTAGCCAGGAAAGAAAGAATGTTACTTCTTCATTCACTGACCTGAATGGCCTGAGCCAGAAACAGCAAGTGAACAGGGGGTGTGACAGTGGTGTGACATAATGACATCAAACAGCCCATGTGGGTGAAAGGTCTGTTTACTTCCCCCCCAGTCAGCCAGGATTGGAGAGAGAGAGAGGGAGAGAGAAAAAGGTAGGCAAGTGTGTCCATGTGAGGGGCTGGGAAAGGAGAAGAAGTGGTGAGAGAGAATGTGACCGAGAGAAGGAGAGGGGCTGACGGAGAGAAAGTGGTAGGCAAGTGAGTGTCCATGTGAAAGAGTGAGAATGAGCCCATTACTTACCCATTAGACAAAGGTCGGGGACCGCCTTGGGCCCCAAAAAGCCAAAGGCCCCACAAAATGCTTTTCATATACGAGATGTGCATTAAGCATGGACACGTGAACTGTTATTGTTTAATGGTGTTTATTAACATAGTCCCTTTAAGGCAAGTCATTTCCCTCAGCTGCCATCTTTGAAATGCCTCTCAGGCGTACAAGTGCAGTTCCTATCTCTTTGAATGGGGAAACAAAATTCTCCAAAACTGTTTGCCAATCTTACCAATAAAATCTAACAACAACGGTCTCACAAATGTTGTTTCTTATGCTCCAATAGCATAAAAATCTTATTTAACAGGCTAGATCAGCCAGTGCACATGCACAGCTCTAAGCTGACGTCTCAGAACGCTGACTGTTTCTATAGCGACCAGGACTTCTAAGTTGCAGCTGCAATGATGCGATGACTTTACTGATTAGTGATTGGCTCTTTTACTCAGAAGGCGGGGCTTCCTTTGATAAAGCAGCCATACTGAGTGTTGCATTTTCCCCAACAACTGTCTGCGCTGAACGCGTTTCCTTTTTATCCTGCTTGTAGTAAATAAAAATATCATGCATCTGAACCTGTAATTAAATATTGAGCAACAGTGTGTATTATGTTTATTTTTTGAAATGCCGCTTACTCATTTATGAGAAGGACCCAAGTAGAGGACGCACATACGGTTGTTTTTTGTTTGATATAATCCTTCGGTGTGTAAGTGTATTATTTATTTTTTATTGATCAGTTTAAATTTGTAGTTAAAATAACTAACAATAAATGTATTTTAAAGTTTACAATTAGACCGTCTTTGGACAGTGTAGGCAACTGGCCTGAGCCCAGGCACATAGGCTCACCAGTGGACTTTCCTCATTAATACAGGTTATTTTTTATTTCTCAATCTCACAATTCAAGTTTTTATATGAATCTCTGAAGGGAACCTACTGTCTGCAGGAAAATGTCAATGGCATTTTAATTTTATCTGATAAAGAAGCATTAATGAGCGGAGCGGTTACCACAAATACCCCTATAGACCATTTCAAGCACACATATGTATATGCACTTATGTGTATTATTTTTAATTGTAATATTTCACAATATTACTGTTTTTGTCTGCATTTTTTATCAAATAAATGAAGACTTGATGATCATAAGAGACTTCTTTAAAAAACATTATAAACAGTAGGGATGCACGATATTGGATTTTGGCCGATATCGATATGCCGATATTTTCTAAATAATTTTGGCCGATGCCGATACCGATATCGATATATATACAAATATATACTGATATATTTAAACTTTAATTTTACTGAAGAGAAATCCATGTATGTCTTCTGTACTGATTATACCATAAATTTATTATTTTACAAATGTAGACAGACATTCACATCTGAAAAACAGGTCAATTATTTCACTTGTAGAATATCGGTTTGGCTCATCGGCAGAAATATTCATATCGGCCGATACCGATAATGGTCATTTTAAGCTTTTATCGGCCGATACCGATGTTGTGCCGATATTATCGTGCATCCCTAATAAACAGTAATGTGTACAAACTTTTGACAAGTACTGTATGTAAACAATAACATCCTATAACTTTCAACTGCTTTTATTTCCAACAAATGTATTCATACTTTTATGAACATAAAATGCTTAAAAAAGAGAGACATCAACATAAACACGTTTCACATATGTCTGACAAACACAAAAGGAGTAACGATTCCATGGACAAAGGGGGATCAATGTCAAAAGCAGCAGTCAGTATCTGGCCTGGCCATCAGCAGCTTTAAGTACTACACTGCATTTCAACCTCAAGTTCTCAAACACATCTGGGAACTGGAACAGAAGAAACGTGTCCATCACTCGCATAGAGAAATTCAACATTATTGTCAGAGTTACAGTCACTTACAAGGTACTGCAAAAGTGGACAAAATAAAATTAACTTTAAAACTTTTTTTTAAATATAAAAATCTAATCTAATGTAATAATAGGGTATTTTATGCATAAATATCTAATGCCTATCCACTTTGTGTGTTTGTGGTGTGTGAATCTGAACAAAACCACTGAAACCAACATACGAGAACAAAACCCTGTGGCAGACAGTCCATAACTTTGCAGTAACAGCATTCAGTATTGAAAAAATTATAGATGTAATAATACTGAAAAAAAAAATAACTGACTTGTTTTTCCATTATTTCACTATTCTTATATATCTCCTTGTATTATCTGGACAATTCTTTTTAACTTTGCATTGCCAGCACGTCTTGTGTTATTGCTTCCTTATAATAAATAGCTGGTTGTATTAATAAATTTGGTCGCTTTGGATAATGGCAACTTCTAAATGAATACAAGGAAAACATCAGCTCATAGTCTTTACCAAATGACAAAGAAAATATCTAAATAAAATCTTTGGTTAATAAATTAGCCTAAAATATTGCTTATCTGGTAAGAATACATTTCAACACTATTTAGTATATTTAAAAGAACAATAAAACAAAACAAACTATTTAAACTATGAATGAAGTTATTACTACAACACACACAAAACGAGGCTAAAGCTGAGGAATGCTGACAGGTTGGCCTGGCATGCAGTCTGACACCACTAAAGACTCGCTGAACTGTATGAATGCTGTATTAAGCATTCAGTTTTCTGCTGCCGTTATCTTTGGCAACACAAACTAAACCTGACATGAAGTCACTTTATTTTATTACATACTTTCAATTACCAAAGGAAATAAATACATTTACAGTTTCACCAAAGTATGCAGTAACGAAATAATAATAATAATAAAAAACTATCAGCAATTCCAAGGAAGTAGTTTTTTTTTTTTTTTTTACATCACACATGGATGAGGTAATGTCTTACCTGGCTTCCTTGAACACCTCCTCAACTTCATGATGGCAGTCCTAATATATTCACGTGCAAACAAAAACGCCCCAAACAGCAGGAGAGCCCACAGGCAAAACGCAATTAGTGGTTCAGTTTGGTTTGTGATGGCATTATGACTACACTTTCAAAGTTTAATTCTTAGCGTCGCTTTTAAAAAGCGAATAAAAACGGAGAAATTCTGCAGAGTGGAGGGTGGGGGCGTTTCTGTCAATACCTTTAAAGAGGCCACGCGAAGACAAAAGTCAAGAGCTGATTGGTCGATACGCGTCGAGCCTTTCCATCAGGAGTGATGTCAGCACACCTCCTGACTTAACAACGACCAATCAGAGAGCGAGAAGAACAATCTCAAGTGTTTCCTCAAAGCAAAAGACACTCTTCGCAAGACAGGTCAGTGACATCATCATTGAGATGACAGTTTGTGAACTGAGAAGCATTTCTTTAAATGCTAGACCCGAATAGTTTTCATGTCATGTTACTGAACGTTCAAGAAGCATTACACATTTGAATGTCATCCTTTGCTAAAAAAAAAAAAAAAAAAAAAAAAAACGAATCACCGTTTTAAAACAATCTGACAGGGTTTCCTGAAATACTATTCACTGACAGTGAGTCGGTTCTTTTTAGTGAATCAAAAACATACTGTGCGTCCAAGATTGCCGGGAAAAATGACTCGGAGAATCGGTTCTTTTAAGTGAAACAAACAACAAAACACTTACAAGTCATTAGTTAACGCACTGATTAATCTGATTTAGTGGACAGCAGATTATTATAACCCAACTAACGTTACTGTGCAATACTTAATTTTCTTTTATTTTTTTACAACATTTATAAAACTACATGTTCTCTGGAAATGTGTAACTTTCGTTACGTTTATTACCTCAAAATTCTGGCAACATGCTTTTTGAGAGCAGTAAGTTAAATAAAATGTTCATTTCTTTCTACTCAAAAGTACTAAATTAAAGAATCGATCAACCCCCTAAAATTCTGAATCCGACTTTTGACTCTTGTTCAGAGATCAGTAATATCGATTGACGTTAACGTTACCTGAGGTAAAATTGTGAGGTCAGAAGTCGATATGATATCTGTAAATACCTCATAAGAAATTAATCCACACATACATTCACTGACAGTTTTTGTCTAAAAATGAGGGCAACAAATATAGTGTCATTACACTGGCAAAATTGTATTTTAATCCAAACAAATCACCCAGTGTAAACCATTACTATCGCATTAATGTGTTAAACATTAACACGGTCGCGTCCAGTGTATCTCAGGGCATTACTGCTTATCAGAAACCGTTGAAATCTAATTTACGAATATTATCTGAACTCTGAAGGTGTCTGTGATTATAAACTTACGCGGTCTGTTTTTCTTCGCTGATTCCATTCGCCTCCGTAACCGACACCTTTTCGCCGGAGAGCCGTTGGTTTGAGGGTCGTGGTGAAGATGGTGGTGATTATCCTCCGTCGGACTGAACGGGCTGCAGCTCCCGTTGCTCAGCTGTCGCCGGAGTGGCTTGTGCATGCCGTTTGTGCAGCAAGGAGCCGTTCCTTTCTGATCCATCATTGAATCGGCCTTGTCCATATTTCAGTGTATAGCTTAAGGTTGGTGGCGAGCCTCTAAACAGAGACGCGTTGGATGTGTCGCGCTCTCGAGATAACAAACGGCTCGTGGCTAATGACCTACACCAAACGCACGGATTTAATCTAAAAACAGATGATAAAATCAACTGTTTAAAAGTGTCGAATGCTAAACGACGAGAGTAAAATACCAACACACGATGTGTTCGAGGTCATCGTCGGTCATATTTGTACTCATGTATTCCTGGCGCTGCGGCAGACACCCCGTCAAACACCCGGCTCATGACGTCACCCGGAATGGCTCCACCAACCAGTTAAACAGCCCAGCGCCGAATTGCGCGCGCATCGCACTCATACAGCCGTCCTCTATCGCGATCAGAAGACAACAGTACAGAACGATCGTTCAGTTCGTTCTTCACAAGTCAATTGAAACAATGTCTTTAAATATCTCCGTTTCGCGTGTGCGGTATAACTGCATGTTCGCCTGCGTCACTCTTGTGTGTTGACTATCTATCTATCTATGTATCTATCTATCTATCTTCAGTTTCAAATTAATCATTTTAATGAGTAGCAATTGAAAGCGATTTCTCCTAGCATGAACGTGTGGGGTGAATGAGGTCAAAGGGTTTCAGTTTAGTGGTTCTCAAACATGGAGTTAAGAAAGGACCTTAGGAAGAGATGAGGATTCAAACTAGAGAATTATTAACAGAAATAACATTTATGGAAGAAATACAGGCTCATTTTATTGGTCATTTGAAATAAATTTGTTTTAAATCTGTGATGTATCTTCATGCTGAAATAAATCAAATAAAGACATTTCCAGCTGACGAAGCTACACCTGTCACAGTTTTCAAATTGAAGAACAACTTCCCACCTTTTCACTTATAGCCTAATAAAAATGATCATGTTTTGTTTAGAAGCAATCATAAATATTTGAGAATATAATTAAGGTTTGATAATTAACCATAAAACAATAAATTATTTATTAGGTTTTTTTAATTAACTTCATTAATAAAAATAAAAAATAAGATTAAAACTTTGTTTTATTTTGTGATTGCACTCAATTGGTTTGGTCACACAATGGAAAAAAAAAGAAAAGAATTGACAGTCGACTGAGTGGCAAAGATAAGCAAGTACCACATTAATCATAGGCAAAATAAATAAATTACAAAAGCAGTAGGTCTCCAATCACTGCACTGTGTACTCTAGCTTTTTGTCATTCCAGTTAGCTTCAGAATGGAATATGTCAAATACTAAATAGTGTTAAGGAATAACTGCAACATTAAATGTAATTTCACTCATTGTGTGCAGTATACTGTGGGTGGTACTTGTGCTAAAATAGCATTAAGGAAACTGCAGCGAATGTAACATCAGTGACCTCAACTACTTGGAAAGACAGGAGAGAACTCTCTGCTATAACGTAATGATTCTAAATAACAAGGTCAAATGGTCAACAAAAGGTCAAATGACAACTGAAAAGTTGCTAAAATCAAGGCTTTCTTCAATAGGATAAAAAAAAAGTTTTTTTTCACATTATTTCTTAAACATTTTATCAATGCACATAGATTTTAAAATAGAACAAAAAATTATTTTGCTATTATAGCATGCACACAAAAGTCCAAGTATGACGTCTTTCATACTGAATTTTGTGATAAGCTCTTATCTGATGTGGTAGTTCTTTGTTTTGTGCACAGCAGACAGACTGTACCATTCTTGCAATCAAAATGAAAAAGAAACAAGGACAGTTACATCAGCAAGTCTTCCTGGAAAGTTTGTGTATGTTTCAAAGATTTTCAACAATAACTTTTAATTCCAATGTTTCTTTAATATGCAAACATTCGTTTTTTTGTACAAGACTTCAGCATTGTTTTTCAACATTTTTTCTAATCCACCTTATATTTAAATGGGGTACAAACAAAATACTGTAGTTTTTGACAAGACCATTTACCAAGGTATTTCAGTATTGTCCCATGCATAGGCTTTACCTGTTTTGTCTATATTTAGAGTGTCTATAATCTTCATAAGGCACTGGACTGAGTACTCTGTACTGAACAGTTTGTCCTTGGGTACGTTTCGATGGTACGGCCGAGACAAATCTGTATTCACGGTTCCAGGATGCAGGGATACACACACAATTTTAGAGCGCCCACGACCCAGCTCAATGGACAGGTTTCTGGTGGCCATGTTTAAGGCAGCTTTAGACATCCTATAGCTGTACCATCCTCCAAAAGCTGAGGACAGAAATATAAACCAACAGAGATGTAAGCATTGGGTTGTTGAAACAGAAACAGTCCAAATTTGGCTACAAACAACTCTAGATGCACAAAGCTATAATCATTAGTAGGTTTTAAGTATTTAGGCCCTGCTTGGAAAAGTAACATATTTCAGATAAATTATTCTTAGAGAGAAACTTCCTCTGCGACAACTCAACAAGACCCTCTAGTGGGAACTTATTTTAAATAAGTCTTATGTTTTTCTTTGTTTGATCTATAGTGAATGAACAGTTAATTGAGCACTTTTTAACACATAAGGTTTAAAAGAGTAGCAAAAGTTTCAAGTCAGAACAGGTAAAACAAAAAGTTCTCAGACTGTGCCTCAAGTACAGGCAACTTTATAAATTCTGTTTTCCACATGAGCTCATCTGATTTTGACAGCTAATCAATTTGTTCATGAAGCTGCTGATTGGTTATTGACTCCTCACCTGTAGCCCTATCTTGTTCAAACCATATTTTCTACATGAATAGAGAAACTTAGATACCAACCATTGTCTCCTATAGATCCCACTCTAGCAGTCATGTTTACAATGATGCCACTATGCTGTTTCTCTTTCTCTGGGAACTGTTGGCCAAAAGCCCCAGTTCCCTTCTGAAGCAGGGGGGCAAAATACTTGGCCATCACCAGTGGACCCACTGTATTAGTGGTCAAAGTGGAAATTATTGCCTGAAGAGGTGAGAAGGGAGATAGGGGTGGAAGTGTTAGGAAAAAAATTTATATGAACATGTCTCACAAGTCACAACGTAGCTATAATTTCAGTTTAACTAAAAAAGGTTCAATGGTCACCTGAGCGGACACGTCTCGTAAACTTGTTTCTCCTTTACCGGAGGGATGAAGCATGGCTGAAGAATTAATGATCAAATCCACTTTCCCAAAGTCAGCTTTGACTCTCTCGGCAGTTCTCTTGATGTCATCTTCCCTGCTGACATCCAGTTTCATTACAGTCATCCTGTCCGCGTGCTGCGCGCTCAGGGCTGCCAGATGTTGCGAGGCCTCCGGGTTTCTGCATGTTGCGATCACAGCTGCCTGAGATTTGTTTAAGAGTAGATATCTGCAGAACTCAAAGCCCAGACCTCTGCTCGCACCCTGCACGAGCGCCACAGCAGCCATGACTCCTTACGAAAACAAGATGCACGTGAATTTGTAATGGCTGCCCTCTATAGGACAAAGAGAAGAAGGACGCTTACACAACCAACAAGTTTTGAAACTTGGGTGTTTCCGTACCAGATGGAGTAATTTTAATTTACATGGTATTTTACAAACAACAAATGGAAACACATTTTTTAGGTAGTAGGTTAAGTATTAGGAATACATGTAGCTAGTTTGCCAATTACGATTTTATATATATATATATATATATATATATATATATATATATATATATATATATATATATATATATATATATATATATATATATATATATATATATATATATATATATATATATATATATATATATATATATATATATATAATTTACATTTACGATTAATACCGAAATATCAAACAAACAAGAAATACATATATATATCCAAGAATAGGTTTACTATATTATTATCAGTAGAATTCGTAGATGTATAGTTGCATAAACCATGAAGCAAAAAATACTTCCAAGTGTTTCTGTTCGCGAAGTGAATTCTTCATCTAGAGTAATGAGCCCATATAATTTGTTCAACAAATTTGATTTACAAAATCGGCAGTAACAGAAATCAGAGCCCATGCAGTTTTTTTATTACTATTTTATTTATATTTTTCCACTAGGAGGCGACAGCGCAGCTTGTTTCCCAATTATTTTTATTTATTTATTTTTTTTACAAAAAAAGACGAGTTATTTTATTTATTTTTTAATTTTATTGATAACAAAGTTATTTTCTTGGGGTTTGTAGCATTAATTTCCAGACAACATCTATTGGCTCCTCAAATATTATACAAAATGGGGCAGATAAATCATGGACCTTCAGAGTGAATAACACACCCATTATTTTAATGATTTTGAGCTATGTTTATGCATTCCTATAGGCCTATTTGTTTCAAATGTATGTGCCGTTTTCAGTTAAAGTATCCTAAATGGTTATCACTTTAAATTAAATTTAAATTTAACTTTAAATTAAATTTTAATTTAAAGTAGAGTTATAAATGATCTAGGGCTGGGGTGAGGATAAGGCAATATTAATATTGGCAATAATAATTTGACTTCCACAATATTCACACATAATACTGTAAATGTCTATGTTTCTACCAGTGTTAAAAACCACCCGTAGCAGTGCAGCCTGTAACACCAGTACTCTTTTTTACTTGACATTACGTATAGTAAATATAAATGGTAGCTTCTGGAATTATTTTAATTTACAGAAGACAAGACGGTTAGGAGACACAAAACATTTAAATAATAAATTAATAATACATAGCTTATTTTGTTTCTGTAATATAGAATATCAGTAGTATCAATTCATGACTATTAGTCTATAAATTTGGTGCTGTGAACGGGTTGGAAAAATACTTACAAATGTTTGCTAAAGCTTTGGTTACACCCGTTAATGCTTATAAAAATAGCATGATAAACTTTCTCTTAAAACTCCCTCTCACGCAGAACAGTGCGTGCGAAAATGACGAACGAATGATCTCCTCTAAAAATAGAGAAATTAGCCGCGCGTCAGTGACTGAACGCTACTCGGATGCGCATCACTCATTGCGCGCGCAGCTGTGATCTCGTGCCATCATCGGGAACTCTGAAAAGTTCGTCAATAAAAGGAGCACGGCATGGTGCTGGACGATACCAACAGATCTGCTGTCGCGCAAAGCCACGAAGAAACTATGAAGTCCTTGATGGGCGAGGAGCGCGCGCGAGAGACAGGAGCAAGTGTGGAAACCTTTAAAGGCATGATGATCTCCGAGGTCCTTATCCCTCGTCTATTCAAAATTGCGCACGACTCTGGAGAGGTGGCAGTGGCTGCGGGCTCCGGATCCTTGGAAATGAAGCCCTCCAGCTCTCCGATCTTTCTGGAGATGATGGAGGTGGCGAACGGCACGCGCTGCGCGGAGCAGATCCTCAGCTACGGAGAGGTCGAGAAGGTGCTGATCGGTGGAGTGCTGACCATGCTGACGCTCATCACCATCTGCGGGAACCTGCTCGTGGTCATCTCCGTGTGCTTCGTGAAAAAGCTGCGGCAGCCCTCCAACTATCTCATCGTGTCCCTCGCGCTCGCGGACCTCTCCGTTGCGCTCGCGGTGATGCCGTTCGTCAGCATCACGGACCTGATCGGTGGCCGCTGGATTTTTGGCAAGTTCTTCTGTAACGTGTTTATCGCCATGGATGTGATGTGCTGCACCGCGTCCATCATGACCCTCTGCGTTATTAGCATAGACCGGTGAGTTATTGAGGATTGATATTAGTGATTATTGGTCATGAAAAATGGTTTGGCAACAATTTACAATAACATTGTAAAGGTACATTGTTGTCATTAGTGAATATTTTAGGTATCATGAACTTACAAAAAACAATATTTCGTTAATAATTTTATGTTAATATGAATTTCAACATAACCTCTTTTAAGAATAAATATAGAAGATTCGATATAAGAGTAGATAATATAATTTACAATTTAAATTATATTATACAACATTAAATTTTAATTATACAACACATTAATAATTTATATAATTTAGAATGAATAGTAATCTATTATGAACAAACATGAATTAAGAATGAACAACAGCTTATATAAATCTGTTGTTAGTTTCTAAAACATTAAATAATGTTAACAAATGATTAAACCTTATAATAAAGTGCTACCAATGAAATATTTAATTGTTATCAAGTAGGTTTCTCTGACATTTAATACCTGTACGTTTTTTTCTATTTGAACTTCTGTGCGGCATGAATTGTTTATTATGAAATGCAGTGTTAGAGAAATTCATTCTTTGGGTCTTGACTGTTTTGATCAGAATAGTCAAGAAACTGAATAAAGTCTATATCAAATAGCTAAAAACCTATGGCACAAAATAGCTCATGACATATTTGTTATGACTTATAGCTGAAGCTTTTTTTGTCATGATAATATGACTAAAAAACATCCTGTCTTCTTAGTTATTCATGAATTTTCCCTCCATGACAGATACCTTGGCATCACCAGACCCCTAACTTACCCAGTGAGGCAGAATGGATGGTGTATGGCCAAAATGGTGCTCTCTGTATGGCTGCTTTCTGCATCAATCACCTTGCCGCCACTCTTTGGCTGGGCGCAGAACGTGAACGATGACCGCGTGTGTCTGATCAGCCAGGACTTTGGCTACACCATTTACTCTACAGCTGTTGCATTTTACATCCCCATGACTGTCATGCTAGTCATGTATTACCGCATCTACCGTGCCGCCAAGCTCAGCGCTGCCAAACACACCATCACTGGCTTCCCTCGTGCAGGACATGGAGAGGAAGAGGAGGATGAGGTGGAAGGAGGAGAAGGGGCAGAAGAACATGTGGAAGTGGATTGCATAACTGTTGCAATCAAGCTGCAGAGGGAAGTGGAAGAGTGTGCACGTCTGCCTCGACTCCTGCGAGGAGTCGGCTGGAGAAGCTCGGACCGTAGGAGCATCTCCATATTTAAGCGGGAACAGAAGGCGGCGGCCACGCTTGGGATTGTGGTAGGAGCATTCACCGTCTGCTGGCTTCCATTCTTTCTCCTCTCCACGGCCCGCCCCTTCATCTGTGGGACAGAGTGTAGCTGCGTCCCGCTGTGGGTGGAGAGAACGCTGTTGTGGCTGGGCTATGCCAACTCTCTCATCAACCCCTTTATCTACGCTTTCTTTAACCGTGACCTGCGCACCACCTACCGAAGCCTGCTCAGCTGCCGTTACCGCAATATTAACCGCAGACTGTCGGCCGCCGGCATGCATGAGGCCCTCCGCCTGGTGGAAAGACCGGAGGTGGTTGTCTCTGGGTGACCCGATGTGTGCACATGAAATACAAAGTTTGGAGGTCAACATTTGCACTGGAACTCACAAGCCTAAATGATCATTATGGCATTAAGGGTTGTGTTATGTTTGGACAGTACACAGTCCAAAACAGTGGTCAAAGTAGACAGAGGCATGCATTATGGTCAATGCAATTGTATTTTCTCATTTTTACTGACATAGGAACACAATCATCGGCTTTCCTTTAGTAGAACAAGAGAGAAAAATGCATATATCTTATGTCTCACATAAAGTCCAGCTTCTTTTTCAATTCCAGATATTCTAAAACAAGAAATGCATATATATATATGATGTTGGTGTCGTGATATCTCATCACTTGAGGGATTCTGGATACACAGATCAATAGAACTGTAGGGAGAAATCTGTTAAGATTTATCCGTTCTTGAAAACAGAAAACCACTCAGCATGGGCTCTGCTTTAAAAACGTTTATTGAGCCGTGAGAAGCTCCTTTGTCAACTGTCAGCACCTGTTAGTTCACTAAGTGTGATTCATCTGTCTGAATCTTGAGCCTCTGTGCTAAACATAACTGAAGACAAACCATTTCTACTATCAGTCTGCACATGCACACTCTGTATAAAACCACCAATTGTTTTAATGCGTTGATGGAAAGCACATAAAACCACATATCTAATGTCAGCTAAGCTTCTTTTTGCAGCTGTGGTTAAGCCAAAAAGAACAAGATGTAATCTGATCACAGATCAGTAATTAAAGGGATTCTGATGAGATTGACTCTTTTTTAAGGTAGCTATTTATAATTTGATTCTGCTTGGATCTTGTATGTCACTTGTTCTTATTTATCATACATGTCACAGAAAAATTACAGTTGTGATCAGCTTCACTCTTTTGAGTTCCTCACAATCACCTGTGCATAAAAATATATCCAAGTTTTTAATGACTTTTATAGTTATGTCGGCCTGTGTAAATATTAAAAGCAGATGCACAAAAAGGTAAAGATACCTATTCAATGTGTTTTGATTTTAAGTAGATGTTTTAATGTCATTCATTAAAGAGTGCTTAAAGATTTAAAATAAATGATGAATGAATTGGGATTTTTGTGAAGTTCTTGCGTTTACACATTTGAATCATCCTCAGAACATTGCCAGATCTATTGAAAATTGCTGTTATCTTACTAATTATAAAATTTTCCCATTAGGATGGCATTTTTATGACTTTACCTTGAATACTGACTACTTCTAAGCAATAAGAATCAGAGAAGGATAGCGGGAGAAGGGAAAGAAACCAGAAGTGAAGTGCTGGGGAGGTGTTCCCACTCACTTAGAATCACTAAAGCACTTGTTATGGCTCAAATCTAATTAGTTGTCCAGTCCTTGAGGCCCTGCCAGGAATTCTATTTTAAGGGTCCAGTGTGTCTACCTGTGACAGCTACCTGCCGGAAAAATCTATTCACAGAGAGGATGCACTTCTGTTCTGATGATGATGGACCTGATTTCACACCGGTGTTTCGACCAACATGAATCTGCTCCAGTCCAGAGCAGTATTGTATGAGCTCCTGCTGACACATAGAAATAATTGCCTGCTGAGCTTAAGAAGTAAAATTACATAAAGGCCAAAGCCACAGATGGACTGGAGGACTGTAAAATTATAGGTCAGAATAATTCCCTCACATTTCACCCAACCGTGAAAGTCCTTTCAGCCATAAGAGCGAGAGAGGTAGTAATCACATATGTCTTTCTTTGATTCTTTTTTTTATTATCTGTCTAAATTTCTTTCATCTTTATTTCCTCTTTCCCACTGACATTTAGGTGTTCTCAACATCCATCAAGATACCTCATCAATAATGAGATTTTTTGCAGATTAGTGACTTATTTTTTTTCTTTTTCCTTATGAATACCAATGTAAGATTTTTAGTGCATAAACAAATTACATTTGGAACCAACCTAGATAATAATTCTGAAAATCACATTACGGTCAGCTAAATTGTTCCACTGAAATACCTTTACAATTTTCTGTGAATCTCACTTTGTCAACTTTTTAGTGTGTATCACACAGAGCAGAATGGATAATCATCATAATAATACAATTTGCTCTTGATTTCCTCTCATCTTGCTGTAGAGGTTACAGTGGGTTGTTGAACTGCTCTTTATGTGATTTCTGTGAAAAATGGATACGTCTGCATTCTTCATCAGTCTGCATGCCATTTACATATTAAGTGGCTCAGACGTGTGTTGGTCACAAAAATTGCTCAAACTACCTGCTGAGAGAAAGCGAGAGAAATGAGAGCACTGAGAAGAAGAGAAAAATAACAAGAGGCTTCAACTGTGAGCATTCTGTGCACTTGAGACTGATTAGCTCATACTTGTGTTTGACTCTGCTTTAAAAAAGTAATAAATATTCAAGCTGGCTTATTTAACTACAATAGTAATCACAGACCCTAATCATGGTTAGATAATTTGCATTAAACACAACATTATTTAACAATCAGTGGCATTCAGAAAACAAAAATAATGACTTCTTTAAAGTAACATTCTGATTGGACTGTTTATAAAATGATTCATTGCTGCTTGTCCTAAATGTTACCTGTTACTCATCAAATTAGGATGGCAAGCAGTTTCTAACTGCAGGGCTTCTTCGCTGCTCTGATTATTTGATAACCCAAGGACTGGCTCAATTGTCAGTGCAGGTAATTATTATAATGGTTAATGCAATGTAATAGTAATAATACATGAGTGACTGTCTGTACATCTTGTTTCCATCAAGTTATGTTTCTCTGGAATAAGAACCGAAAGGCAGTGCAATGTAGAAAGTGTACATTAACTAAAATCAACTTTTTCTGAAGGGTAACTCCATCCTAATTCCATGCTTGTTTTGTTACATTTCTACACAGAATACTTGAAGCAAAGTTATAATCAATTAAATTAACAAAGTTTCTATCAGTTTCTATCTTCTTATTTTTCACATAAGCGTGCTTAACAGTGGAATTCCTGGCAAAAAAATAAATAAAAGAAAACTGCTAATGGTGTATTGTTAGTATGTCTATACGGTATATATTGTATTCATCTCAGCTGGCTGGTTTGGTTCCTTATCTTATAACACTTTAATTGAGTTTATTTAATGAAAAATGAATATTTCCTCTAACTTTTCATTTTCAGTTCCCCCTTATAAATGCTGAAACAAAACAGCACAAAGTATATGAGTATTAAATGAGACAAGCTCTATTAATTTTATGATTGGCAATTTTTAATAATTTTCCATGTAAACATGGAATATATGGGCATATTTTAATCTTTTAAGAAGTTTTTTTAAGCAGTGTGAAAAGTTTAAAAGAATATTATTATACTGATAAAAACCCCTTGTATGTTGTGATCCTCACGCAAATTGAAAAACTGTTCATTATCCTGTTTTCTAGAAAACATTAGTCCAGAATGTAAGGTCTTAAAAATTCAAATTCTGCTTTTTTTAAAGATCATTATTTGGTGTATTTGGTGTCTGGCATCTGGCAATGTTCTCCGACAAGCTCAGTCTGCTCTGATTGGCCAACTGACCCAGTGCATTGTGATTGGCCGAACACGGCAAGCACTCGTTGGAAATGTAACGCCCATAATCGTGAGCTTCATCTTTCAAAATAAATGTAAAGACAGTTTAATAATGTCCTTAGTTTTACCATCAGTTCAAGCCTGAAAGGAGAACAGAGTCACGTGACAGACACAGTGATGAAGCCTGTATGTGTTTGCAGTACACAAGCCATGGACGGTTAAAATAGCTGACTCAACTGTGACGAGTATTATTGGAGTGACATCTCTCTCTCACTCACACACACACACAACACGCAAAACTCAAAATGCATTTGAACATTCAACAGCAAGTACTTAAACTAATAACAAAACATACTTATAGTAGTTGATTCAGAAGCGCCAGATTGTCGGAGCAAAGTCAGAATTACATCCGCTCCTAGGTTCACGAAACGGTCGTCCATAAGATGCATTGCTGTTCTGTTGTAAGTAAACTTAAAGATTCCAAAATGCATCTACTTTCAGAAGGCCAAATAAAGTGAACAGCATCTATCTGACATGACTGCTTCAGCACTAACTGCAGTTACTGAAACCACGCTGCCTTTCTTTCTGAACATTTGGGCGGCATTATGCAAATATTTCCACATAGTGACTAGACATGTGGGGGCATGTTTGGGCGGCATTATGCAAATATTTCCACATAGTGACTAGACATGTGGGGGCATGTTAGAACGAGGCGTTTTAGGGTGGTATGGCAGAGTCTTAACTTTGATAAAGAATATCTCTTTGGATTTGAGACTTTAGTCTTTCCAACTTTACAGATCTACATATCTACGTCACTGTGTGGTAAGATTTGCATAACACCGCCCAAATGTTCATGCAAAGAAAGAAGGATTGTTTCCTGTATGCATAGCCAACAATGGTTCTGTGATCAAAGGTTGTTCTATAAAGTGGCCCAGTTCCAACTTTGCAAGGACAGTCTGGCACTTCTGACTTGCATCTTGTAACTACATGTTTTATATTTAAAGAATTTCCCACTGATGTTTCAAATGTGAGTTTTGAGCAGTGTAGAGTAGCGCTTGTCATTTGTTGTTTCCCCGTTCACAATTGCAGAAATGGTTTTATGTTTACACGGCGCGATACGCAATGCCAAACGTAAAAACATAGTCAATATAATCAGTAATTATGTCCCCACTGGATGCAACAAATGCCTGGTTTGTAATGGGTTTTATTGATTTTGTCTGGGAGATGGCATCACAGTATAATGGGTATAATATTTCAATTTTTTATAATATTAATAATAATAATATTTTTTTTTAACCTATAACCACATAAACACATTACATCACACCAAATACACAGAATTAATGTTATTTTTAGCAATGTCATATGACCCCTTAAGGTCTTAAAATGTTTTAAATCATTGCAGAAGGTCAAATATTTAAAACTGTATACATATCTTAACATCCTTGTTTTCCCTTTGAATTAAGTTGGTTTTTTTTGAGCCCACTGGGAGATATTTGTTCTTGCTTTAATCATGAACTCATTTCATTTTAATCAGTTCGCAGACTTATTACCCTATGTCATTTTGCTTCTCAAGTAAATGAGCTTTACAGAAAAATTTTGGAAAATAAGTCATATTTCACATTGTAATACTATTTCACATTGTAAAGAAAAGAAAAATAATGCAAGAGTTAATACACTATTGTATATGGTTGATGAGAATGCACATGGATGAAGAGACACTGTTATGTATGGTTTTACTTGGTCAATTACAGAACAAAACGTTATACGAGTTAAAGAAATTGATCAGTTAGGTATATAATTGTCCAAAGTGTGAAAAGGTGATGGATAATAATTGACCAGAAAAATAGGGAAATACTAATTGGGTGAGAAAGGGATGTGAGGTGGGGGTCTTTCTTTTTCTCCATAATGTCCCAAGTGTCCACCCACCTAAACAGAGCATAGGCTGAGTGGTGTTTATCCTTGAGGATGTGATTTATTTATTTATTTCGTAAGATTCATTAAAAAGTCATGGAGATTGTTTGAAAGTTGTATTCATTGTGTGCTTCCTAAACATCTGCATTAGGAGAACATACCTGCATAGATATATTGTGTTCCCTTCAATTTAGCCCTTCTTTACCTGGTCTTTACCCCGGTCACTTGCCCGGCTACATGTGATCTGGTCACTCAGTGGGTATGACAATAAGCCTCTACAGTCAGATCCCTTCTGTGAGGTTGATTACAGAGGGCTGTGCTCCCCACAGCCATCCCATAATCTCACAGCATGAACACAGGAAGCACACATAGACATCCAAACACACCCACTCACACTCAGATGCCCTATAGTGAGAGATCATCATCAGAAACATATGACCATATCAAATGAATAGGACAGGATGACTAGAATGGAACACTGATGGTTATTTAAGTGGGTTTGTAAGAGGAAGAAAAAGCTGTTGAGTGGTTGCAACTGAATGTGAGCATCAATAAAATAAAATGTGAAAAAGCTGTAAATAAAACAAAGATTTCAGAAGTACCTTGTACATGAAAATACTGTTTTCAGTCTAATTCAAAATGTATCATTTAATTCAATGCTTTATTGACTTTCTTTCTAATTATTTGTTTTATTTTCTAGAAATTTCAGAGCAAAATTTGTTATAAAGTACATCCAATTTATTTTTCAGTGTAGATATTTACATTTTCTTATGGCAAGTACAAGACCATGCAAATCTAAAAGCTAAATCAGCTAAAGTGGTCTCTTTCTAGTGCAAGTATGGGATTTTTTTCAGGTAAAAGTCATACAACTGGTTTCTTATTGGACATTTTTACCACCCAAATTGTAATTGTAAACCCGTAACCCCAACTATGAGCAGTAGTAATGTTGTTGCCTGGATAACCAATAAAAAGTACTCAGACTGTAAGTCCCATTATAATATAATCTTACTGTATGCTATATCTGGTATATGAAAAATATTATTGATCGGGGGTGGGGGTGTGTGGTGAGGACAGGAGGAACAGGAGGAGGTTAGAGAAGAAGAGTATTTATATCTAATGCTTATATCAGATGATGGCAGGGTTATTTTTATAACACAGGAAGACTCTTGTGTAATATTATATATGCAGTTTGAATTTGCTGACCAAGACTCTGAAATATGCCACATATGTTCATGCACATGTCCATATGTTCTTCAGATTTCCCCATGTTGTAATTGATGCATTGAATATATTAATTCCATATATAGATTCAATCTGTCCCATTTATCTGTCCTGGCTAAATGTTCCAGTTATGATTGTACACAAAATATATTTAATAAATCACATTAGAGAAAAGGATCTGAGAAACAGATACAGATCTGCAGGAAAGCTCTTTAAAATTTCTGTCACCTAATAGCCAAAAGTACAACTTTGCAGTTGGTTTGATGATGCCTCAAAAACAATGTTTTATACACAGACACACACACACACAAACCTTTTCACACACGGTCCACTACATAAATCTGCAATAACACCAAATCTGTGCCTGTGAGAACACAGAGACAGAAAAGTACATGCAAAAGCTGTCCTGTGAGAAGATGAAATGGTGGAGATTGCAATAAGTACTATATGTCGCTTTTTTGCCTTTAAACCTTTTTTACTTTAAACCCTCAAACGAAAAAAAAAATACTGTCACTGGTGTAGTAACCATTTTTTAAAAGGTAAAACCTGCATATTAGTACCTTAATGTTACATATTAATAAAAAAAAATTCTGACTGTACTGTAAAGATTGCAAAACAATTTTAGTCAAAATCTAAAATAGAGCCCCAACCACATAAAATAAGCACCTGAAAGGGAAATATTGAAGAAAATCTACTCATGGTGTTATTAGAAAAAATCTGTTATGCCCTTTATTTTGTCAACAACAAAAAGCAAATCAGACATAACCATTTACACAAAGTCTACTTAAAAACATCATTAAGACTAAGATATTACTATGAGATAAACTGCTAAACTAAATCTTTGTTAAGCAGGTTTTATTAAAATCATGAATTAAATGTTTAATATGCATTAAGGTTTAGGTTTAGAGAAGACTGTTAAAATGATGTATTGGCTCTCTCTCTCTCTCTCTCTCACACACACACACACACACACACACAGTCTGAAAGTAAATGGATCTCAATAGATGGGTTTCTCTCTAAAGCCAATTGGATTAACTTAATAAGTCCAGTCAGCAGCATAACTATAGCATATACTTTGCAGCTTTAGGGTAAACAGTTTTCTGTACTTCCAGACTGGATGTTTTCTGGAAATCATTCACTATGAAGCCTTTGAGCAATTTTAATGTCTTCCAGAAAGTTTTTTACGAGATTTTGATTAACGAGCGGTGTGGTAAAGAGAGTGGCATATACTGAAAACGAGGTTTAGACTCACACACCTTCCCCTACATATTTCCTTTTACTCATTCCTTAACATGTTGTTCTCCTCTATTCTATTTCTAATTTTCATCGGGCCCCTTTCTGGCATAATCTGGGTTTGCAATCTTGATTAAGCTGATCAGAATGAGTCCACTCCACTCCTTTGCCTCCATCAGGGCTGACGGTGGCAGGTCTTAAGGTATGCTGAAGACAGCTTTATTGTGCGATTAAAGGATCCTGGATAAATCAACAAAATTATAAAGGAACAGAAAGAGAGAATCAAACATCAAAACCTGGCTTTGATGGAAAGCTCACTCATTTAAATAGCCCAAGGATAGAAATCAGTTCACACATATATAAGAAGTGTTGTGGAAAATAATATATACACACATTCACACATACATACATGCAACAATTATTTTAACCCTAACTGATGCAGTGCATAGCTTTTTATTTCTCAAACAACCATGTTGCAAATTGCAAGACGTTCCTACAGTATGTTGATATTCCAGGATGACAATGTAAAGATTCATCAGGCTCAATTTGTTGAAAGATTGGCCACCGCAGAGTCCTGACCTTAACCCCACTAAAAGTCTTGGGGATGTGCTGGAGTAGACTTTAGACTAATATTTAATTGGACTGCCTTTAGATTTGATTATATTGTACATTCACTGAATGGAATGGAAGCAACCTCAAACCACTTTTTCACAAACTGATCCTGGTGAATCTTGGCGCTGTCATCCTTGAATATGGACGTGGGTATGTTTTCCAACACGGTTGCTATAGATGTATAAAGCGCTACACTGCATTAGTTAGGGTTAAAAGAATTGCTGCAAAACATATAATGCGCCAGATCCTGCAATCACTAATCACGAAGCAATCGCTGTTAATCACTGCAATAATGTTCCAATCATAAACTCTTTAGTATTTGTTTATTTAAATCCAAATGGTGACCTGTTTTGCCATGCAGTGTATTTCAAATCACAAACAAATGACTGTAATGAGCCATGCTCTTTTTAGTTATCAAAAAACAGTTTATTTAATAAATCGTTTGGACACACACCAAGTCACAATAATGGTCTGCATGACTTCAACTTATCCTTCACTGAATTAGCTCAAGTTGCTAGAATCAGCAGATGTCTCATTAAACGAAGTGTGACTTTTCAAGTTTTCATTACTTTTAATGATCTTAAAAAGCTCTGTGTTTCCCTAAGTTAGGTGAGTTGTGAAACACACACAATACTAATAAGATATGAGAAAGTGAGAATTGATTATGTCAATGTCCCGTTCACGCTCTGTAGAACATAACGAGCATGTGAACACAGCAATTGGACAAAATGCTCAACGTTAACCTCAAAAGGACAACAAAACATCTGAATACAAAATAAAAATAAAAAAGGCAGAAAGAACATATGGTTCTCACTCATGCTCTTTATTTAGCTGTAAAAATGAAATAAATGGAGTGCCATTATGTTAACTTAAAGGTCATAGCATCAGAGTTAATAAGACGGTCCGATCTGAGCAGACAAGCATTACTGATCTGATGCACCAGAATTGCTCCAAGCAGTTTGTCTATAAAATGCCACATGCCATTCAACCATGGTGACAATGCCAGAATTACGGTTAAACCATTATTTCATAAATTCAATTATGACAGTCCTTAAAGGAACAGAGCTTTGTCTCATCCAGTATAGACAGACTTAAAGCTGCGGTAGGGAACTTTTGACGCTCTAGCGGTTAATAAACAGAACTGCTTGCGTCTTGCGGAAGAACATCGTAGCCGGAACTACTCCTCTCGGTTTATGTCTATGAAGAATCACAAAGGTACTGGGTTACTCCGCCGCGGTATCCCCGAAGCAATCTAAAATAGTCCAAATATAAACACTTATTATAGGTGCAGCCTAGTGATTCAGGACAAGCCAAAAACACGGTTTGGAAAATGGATTCATGGTGTACTCGCTTGTTATATACATTTTTCTACATTTTGAACACAAACAAAGTTACGGACCGCAGCTCTGATTGGTTGTTTTTTACCGGGAGCGATGGAGTTTCTGCAAAGGACCACTGGGAGGAGCCGGAGGAGCTTGATTTTTTTCACAGATTATCTGTCTCATATTCTACTGTCAGGACATAATGACAGGTTTAATAAATATGTAAAAAAATATTTTTTTACAAAAGTTCCCTACAGCACCTTTAAGCTGTTGCAGCGTGGAGCGACATAAATCTTGATGGCCTAAAGGTTGAATAAATTCAGCAAGTTTTTTACACAGCTTTACAAGTACAATTTTTCACAGTTTTATCTGGATTTAACACTTCTGGATTTGTGCAACAAAAATTCACATTTAGAATTCCCTGCAATAATGAGTAACACTGAATTTTTACAGTCAAACAGATGCAATGAAATCACACCATTAGAGTCTTGTTTTAACTGGCCAGACGGAAATCTGTGTTTTCGTTGTCTGTCTGCCATTTTAGTTAAACTGCCTTTTAAATCCTTTTAAACATTAATTATGTCTCTGTGGTCTGAGAACAAAGGAAAAACATAGCCAACTGGCCAAATACCACCCTGAAAAAATAAAAAGCTGAATTATTCTTTTGTACTTCCTTTTTTCCCCAAAGTTGGGCTTTAATTAAGACCGTAAGTTGATTCCATTGCAGAAGTTGAAGATGTGGTAAAATAAGTTTGAAGGTGTTATTTTGTGCTTGTCTGAATTTATACAACTTCATTAATTTAAGGTTTCTACTTTATTTTAAAGATTTCACTAAAACACATACACGCCATTCGGTTAAATCAACTTTTATAAGAAATGTTTTAATGTTACAAAAATTATATATATTATATTCCAAATAAATACTATTTTAAACTTCCTATAAATCAAAAATCCTGAATAAAATGTTTCATAGTTTCCACAAAAATATCAAGGAGCACAACTTATTTCAACATTAATAGTAAGAAATGTTTCTTGAGCAC
Organism: Carassius auratus; assembly: GCF_003368295.1. Taxonomy (NCBI): domain Eukaryota; kingdom Metazoa; phylum Chordata; class Actinopteri; order Cypriniformes; family Cyprinidae; genus Carassius; species Carassius auratus. Next base: position 12,968,399 of record NC_039256.1, read on the forward strand.
CAAACCAGAACTTTAGAGTGTTTTCTGAAGAATCATGTGACACTGAAGACTGGAGTAATAGCTGCTGAAAGCTTTACAATCATTGGAATTACATTTCATAATATATTAAAACAGAAAACAATTATTTGAAAAGTTAATAATATTTTACAATAACACTGTTTTACTGTATTTTTATCAAATAAAATCTATATTTTTTATAGAATACCATGGTATTACAATTGTATTTGAAAAATACTTTAAACCTAAACAATGTATAAAAATGTTCATGCATATTTGTCAGTCATACACAGCCTAAATTAAAAAGGTATACAAAAAATATTTTAAATAATCATATCTAATCATAAAATAAATGAATAATCATGAAATAATCATATCAAAATGCATCTCATTGTAAATGAGAACTGGTTCTCAACTGACTTACCTGGTTAGAAAAAAATATATATTTGGCAGTCAATGGGACAGTAAAAAGCCTCCCGGTTTTCATCCAAAATATCTTAAATTGTGTTCCGAAGATGAACAAAGGGTTTGGAACGACATGGGGGTAAGTGATTAATGATTACATTTTCATTTTGGGTGGACTATTCCTTTAAGTTTGTAAAAAAGCCATCCATCCATCCATCCATCCATCATCTTCCGCTTATCCGGGGCCGGGTCGCAGGGACAACCGTCTAAGCAGAGGCGCCCAGACTTCCCTCTCCCTAGCCACTTCCTCCAGCTCTTCCGGGGGAACCCCGAGGCGTTCCCAGGCCAGCCGGGATACATAGTCCCTCCACCGGGGCCTCCTCCCAATGGGACGTGCCTGGAACACCTCCCTGGGAAGGCGTCTATAGGAGGCATCCGAAATAGATGCCCGAGCCACCTCAGCTGGCTCCTCTCCATGTGGAGGAGCAACGGCTCTACTCTGAGCTCCTCCCGAGTGACCGAGCTTCTCACCCTATCTCTAAGGGAGCGCCCAGCCACCCTACGGAGAAAGCTCATTTCGGCCTATGTATCTGGGATCTTGTCCTTTCGGTCTTGAGCCACAGCTCATGACCATAGGTGAGAGTAGGAACATAGATTGACTGGTAAATCGAGAGCTTTGCCTTACAGCTCAGCTCCTTCTTCACCACGACAGACCAGTACAGTGACCGCATTACTGCAGAAGCTGCACCGATCCATCTCTCAATTTCCCATTCCATCCTTCCTTCACTCGTGAACAAGACCCCAAGATAACCTGAACTCCTCCACTTGAGGCAAGAACTCTCCACCAACCTGAAGTGGTTTGTAAAAATGTTTTAATGCAAATCTCTTATACAGTTTAAACAGATTTTTATTTTATTTTACACTTCATTTGAACAGTATAAATTATAGTCACTCATCCTCACCCTGGCACAGATAGGGCAAGATGGCACATGTGACAACAGAGCATCGATTTTCTCAAAGCCTGAACAAATTGGTTGGATTCAAGCAATCAGTAACACAAAGTGGAAATCTTCACCCAGCATTCCTCATGATGAACTCACTACTTTGTCTCAAACCTATTTTAAGTGCATCTCCTGATGAGGCTGAGCAATTAGACCCATCCCCACAGGCTCTGAATTCTTCTGTTTCTCTTCAGCACATGACATAGTGCCAGGAAAGACAGAACTGCACTCTGCCTGTTTATCATTTCAAAATGATGTGGTAATTTACTGCCATCAATTATAGGTATGGGAGATGATTATTACTCCATTGTTTACCAGGCCTGGGTGCTACAGATGCATCTACAGGAACAAGACAAAAAGAGATTGGAACGAAATTAAAAAATTACTACTTTGTGTCAATGCGGCAATTAAGTGACGCAATCAAATGACACTGACAATGACTCACTTTGTGCAAAAAAAAAAAAAAAAAAAAAAAAAAAAAAAAAACCAGACAGTGACATATAACTCATGCTTACGGTTGGTCTCATGGCCCGACAGCTAGGAAGCACGTAAACAGATTGTGAATGAATTTTTCAAACCTTATTTCTAACATTCACAATTTTGAAATCAGAGGAAAATTGCATTTCAGTGACCTGCACAAGCACAGCTGGGCCGCACGTGGTTCATTTTGTATGTTTTTTTCTTCCTCTTCATCTCTCATTCCCCTCCTCACAGTTGGTTCTCACTCCTCCATTTTGTCTTCTCCACATGCTCCCACACTTTTGACACTATCAAAACCATGATTCATCATTTGCAAGCAGCCACCCCGTTCACATCCTGTCATTCAGAGCCAACAAAAGCATAGACCTGTTCCCAGTTCCTCACCCTTCCCCTCTCTCCTTTTATGCCATCTTAGAGAAGGACATGGGGCCACACACTGTGATCAGGAAATTCAATTACCCATCTGTTACATAAGTATCTGTATTTTGTAATTCGACCGAATAGTTCTTTGGGTGTCATTAGGCATCTGGCACACAGTTTTACTGACATAGTAATGGAGAGACTTTATCGTGTGAATGGCACATATTAATGGCCTGTGACAGGGTGATACATACATAAACAAAAACAATGGTTTACAAGTGGGATACAAATTTAAATCACAAACACCCTTGAACTTTTAATTTGTGCTATATTTTATGTGTGTGCATTTTTATATCTTGAACAGTAGAAAGTGGTTAGGGGGAAACAAGAGTTTTGAATTTATATGCAGCACAGCATAAGCACAATGTAAACAAATAACCATGGTTAAAGTATAAAGCAATAGGAAACCTTGTGTCAAAAATATGCAGTAGTGATTTCTGAACTTCCATTCTAACTCAAGCAGCTAAAATTAGTTCATTCTTCCATACATGAGCTTATGAAATTGTCCATCGTCTCAACTTGCCATCAGAAGCAGCGGTAGTGTTAGTTCATTTCCAGGATAATGTGTGTCATATTTGATAAAAAGTAAAAAGTCAATTTATAGATATTTCAAAGTGCATCAAATTAAAAAAAGTTTTTTTTTAAACTAATTTGATTTAAAATACAAAGATTAATTGTTCCAGCTTATTTCATGGTCCTAGTACGAAGACGTTTCTTGATAAGGTTTTCACTCTCTTTCTCTTCTGGATTCCGGCCAATGATCTGCAAGGAAGGTCAAATATCAACGGTCACTAAGAACGATCATTTCATTTTAAGTTGAAATCAATTGTACAGATTTACAGCGTAAAGTACGGTACTATTCAAAAGTTTGGGGTCTGTAAGGTTCGTTTTTTCTTTAAAGAAATTAATGCTTATATTTCATAAGGATGCAAGGATATTCAGGATAAAAAGGATATTTAATAAACTGAAAAAAAAGGTTTTACAAAAATAGCAAACTTGTGTTCAACATTGATAATGATAAATGTTTCTTGAGCACCAAATCAACATATTAGATTGTCTTCAATAAAGACTAGTGTAATGGCTGCAAAAAAATTAAGCTTTCCCGGTAGAGGAGTAAATAATATTTTAAAATATATTAAAACAGAAAAAAAAATTTGTAATATTTCACATTATCGCTGTTTTTACTTTATTTATAATGAAATAAATGTAGCCTTGGTGAACATATAGGACTTCTTTCAAAAACACTCAAGAAAAATCGTTCCGATCCTAAACTTTTGAACGTTAATGTAAGTTTACCAGTACAGTACCTGATGGGCTTGTATTTCCATTGGGGAGGAGATATCTGGTCTGTCGTGTTTTCGTCTGTCACATTTGGATTTGAGTTTTAAAGACGTTGCCCCATCATCAGGGGACTTTCCGCTCATCAATCCCATGATCCTCTTTGCTGTGACAGGGAAAGAACGTGATTGTGATTCAAATAATATGCTTTAGTCTGAACTGAATTGACAAAAGGGTAATAATGGTGGAACATTTTTTTCCAGACCTTTGCTTCCAAGAAAGGTAGGAGAGCCCTGAAGAAAGTCTCCCATCTTCTGCTTCGTTTTGTCTTTTCTCCCTTTTTGGTTTGACTCATGAGCATTAGAGGGCTGAGAGGAATGAGAAGAGAGTTCATCACTCACTGTAATCACTCGACACGGCTATGATCTGGGTTCATGACTCTTGCAATCACAGTCTATGAGTGCGTGTATGATGCAGTGGCCACCGTTGTCTAGATCTCCTTCCTTCTTCTCATTTCTACCTAATTACATGTCTTAGTTAACCTAATCCAATGTTCATTTTAATGGAAAACTTTTGTTTTCAAATAAATGTTCTTAGTGTTTGATCATTAGAATGTGGTCCCTCACCACTCCCTGATGAAGCAGCAGGCGAGGAGTCATTCTACTCCTTATATTCCTGATGTTCTTACTTTCCAACCCATCCTGAGGGATGGCAAAGTGCAAGAGTAAATAAGTATTTCAGAAGTTCAGAGTTCGGAAGGGTAACATAAATGCTTTGGTTTCTTTTAGGCATGTTTACATGCACTTTGTGTCTGTGAAGTGTAACCAAAGCAACAACAACAACAGATTTGCATTGTGCTTTCACACTAACAGTGTTTTCTGAGGTGTAACAGACCTACACTTCTGTACACAAGAAAAAGTGATTTCTGGCTTACAAATGTAATGTTTATTTTATAAAATGGTTATTGGAAGTGGGCCATAAAGAATGTTGTGAACTTGACCAGCATGAAATCTAACTACTGTTAAAATGTTTGACTTCAGATTTTTTTCTTTTTAAAATAATGAACATTTTTATTAAGCAAAGAAGCATTAAACTTAAAAAGTAACACTTATAATTAAATTTATAATGATTACCAATTATCATAAATAAATGCTGTTCTTTCTATTACCCTGAAAAATCATCTCACGGTTTCCACAAAAATATGAAGTGCCGCAAATGTTTTCAACACCGATAATAAGGAGAAATGTTTCCTGACCATCAAATCAGCATATTAGAATGGTTACTGAAGGATCATTTGACACAGAAGACTGGAACAATGGCTGTTGAAAATTCATCACAGGAATAAATTACATTTGAGATGCAGTCTTTGTGAACATAAGAGACTTCATTAAAAAGAAAACAATAAAAAACTCTTACCAATCTCAAACTTTTGAACAGTAGCACACAACTAAATGGTTATAAATCCACATTGGACCCAAACTCAAAAGTGTAGCTATAAATTGCTTCTATTATCTTAATTCAGTCAGATTTACTGAATAAAAGGGTTTGTGTGCGCTCACCACTGCATGTGAAAAAGATCATAAATAAGAGTTTAGCATGGATGCTGTGTCTGTAACCTCTTTAAATGGGTGCCAAAATGAATATGTGCACTTAGAATCTGAATGGTAGGCTGTGATTGATCAGTTAAGATGTGATGGATGTTATGATGATCAACTCCAAGGAAAAAATTCTGCGACGCAGTGTTTAACAGACCCTCTGCTTATGTTTTGATCAACAGGGAATTGGAAAATGTTAAATGCTAAATGCATATGGAGAAACATAGCACTGGGAGAGGCCTGCCTCTCTGATCTGAATTTTTAATCCTAACAAAACACAAATTGGTTCCAGGTCAATGGCAATAAAATTCTTGAGACTCAAAGAGAACAGAACCCTGAGGATTAGTTGACAGATCTAGTGCCAAGAGAGTACAGTGCATTAAATCATTATTAATAAGACAACAGAGCATCTTCCATATCCTTCTCAATCTCTCTCTCTCTCTCCACACACAAACAAATAATATGAGGGGAAAACATTTAATCTGCAGAATAAATAAAAGATTCCGTCTGAAAGCGTTCTTAGTGTATCTCTAGTGACTCATCATTTTCAGTATCTTCTTGTCTCTCTCTCTCCAACCTCTGCATTCTCCCTTCATCGCTCCCTTCCTGTCGTTTTCTATCTCTCTAGACAACAAAATCATATCTGTGAAATTGCATGTGACAGCCAATGCCACACTCGTAACCCCCGCCAGTCTAAACGGGACAGACAGTGGCGGATCTCTGTCTGTCACACCTGTCACCTGCCGTTTCCAGTGTTGATAGGTGAGATACTATACCACTCTCTGACTTGCAAGCTTGCATTAAAGGAAGACTAATGCCCTGACTTCCTGGAACCTGTCAAGTCGTTCACAGTTCAATGATTTCTATCAGTGTATCCGAGGGAATCGCGTAAGGAATCGAGACTGATGGCTTGTTCTGCAGTTTGGTGCTAGTGTTTCCCTGCCATAAAATGGGAAAGTTTAATTAAAATAATTCAGAGGTGTCGATGGGAAGATATTGCATGATCACAATGATTTCCTCCAATTAAATATGAAACGTCATGACCTTGAGGATTTGATGAGTGAATGATGAATTATGGGTCCATTTTAAATTCTACAGAGCATTATCTCCCAAAGCCTTTGTCGTTTATGCTTCATGAAGAAACAAATGCCATGCGACCGAGGGCATGGATGGCTCTTTCAGGTAATATCACCTTAATGGATCTGTAAAACCATACAGCAAAACCTAGTCCATTTACACACACACCTTAATAGAGAGGTTATTTCTTTGATGCATCAAAGGCTTGTGGGATAATGACTCATGAGTTGTATTTCCACCATCAGGAACTCTAACCAAATGGTCTGGATATAATGGTCATTTAACTTTATTATGGATTTTAAAGGGTTAATATGACTACTGGTAAGATTACATTTCTCCTTTTGTAGACTTTATAGGTCTGGACTAGGTCATGTTCTGCTTTTAGTAAATGGGTTTGGAAGCTAGTTCAACCTGAAACAACATTTGCAAATGTTTCTTTCATAAAGGGACAGTTTGCAATAGATGATGGTCTACTGAAGCGGCATCCACTTTTTGAGGAGACATGGTAATTATTTTGAAAAATCCCAATGATAGAACCTTTTCAAATCTTTGCTATTTATTATTGCTGTGACCTTTATTACATTACATAGAATCAAAAGGTTGCACTACTACTAGTATCTAAAACGATATAAATATACTACCGTTCAAAAGTTTGGAGTCAGTTAGAAATCAATACTTCTATTCTATGGCAACATAATATTGCACTATATACAATATTTCTATGAATAAATCTCTGACAGACAGCCAATCACTGTGTGCATTGTTAGGAAGCATGCTGACATCATCCATAGCAACACCCCGCCCATATTATTAGACTTCTGCCTAATCCTTAGTAAAAGTTTGTCTCAGAAGCTTTGTGAATAGGTCTTTAAGAAAAAAAACTCTTAGCTTAAAACTTTTACTACTATTTAGAAGAAGTCTTAGTCGTAAGATAAAATGTTTTGTGAATACGGGCCCTGATCAGTATATAGTGTACACTGAAGGATTTTGTGACACTGAAGACTGGAGGACTGGCTGCTGAATATTCTGCTTTGCTGTCACAGGAAAACTTAAACTATATTAAAACAGACCAAAAGTAAAATGTTAGCTATAACAGTAAAATGTTATACTTTATTTTATATCATATAAATGCAGACTTTCTGAGCATAAGATTTCTTTTTCCAAAGCAAAAACAAAACATCTGACTGGCTAGGTGATGTCAATTAAGAAGGAAAGCATTTTTTAAAGACAAACTCTGCCAATAGCTTATTTAATGGAGAACCTCCATCTCACAGATTTGGTCGAATTGATTTAGTGAAAAAAATATAGAGGGCCAAAAAAAGGTTAATTACACAATTTATGGATTTAAACTTCCAATATCCAGCTCAGTGGGATGACCTGAGGAAATTAACATGACCCTGAGTATCTGAGAGTCCAGACCATTAGAAGTACTGAAGGTGGAAGAGCTGTGGCAGGATTAAACAGGAAGAGGGTACCTGAGGACTGGGTTCAGAGAAAGTTTTCTTTTTCACCACACTGCTTCTGCCTCCTTTCCTCTTCAAATAAACAGAAGCACCATTAAAAACAGTAAGTGCCATTCAGTTACAAAACTCTCCAACAATTAGCAGCTACAGAGAACGTGGAAGCGTGACTCTATTGCCAGGGACATCTGGCGAGAGAGCACACAAATTCCTTGACAATATGAGACACTTATTTCTAACTGAAAGCATTCTTTCAGTTTGCAATAAAACATCTTCACTGCAGTGCTCAGAGAGAATAACATGACCTACCCAGACTAGAGAATAAGTGCATAGCTACCCTTATAAAGAGTAATATAATAAAATGTTAACACCCTGTTTAGTCAGCATTTATGGTAGATTTATACTTGTGCATTTGTAATCCCTTTGTCTGAACAATTCAATTAAATTTCCATAAACAGGCTTTAGAAATCTATAAACTTACTGTGTATTCTATAATTTTTGTTATTGCTCCCAAAACAAGTGTCTGCAAGTGTTTATGTTGCCTGGAGAAGAGTGTGTGAGGTTAAGCCAAGGCACGCTCAACCACACACACATATAAATATATTCTCTCACACAGAACTATATGCTTAATAGGACTGCAATTTGACTGCCCATGCACAATAAACACTGATCGTTAAGCATAAGTGAGGAAAATTAGAGGCTTGTTAATGACTAATTAGGACAATTAAAGAGCTGTTGTTGGCTGTGCAGTTAAGGTCAGCAGCAAATGGTCTGCTGGTTATATGAGGAATTTCAATAATAATAATTTTTAATAATAAACCAAAGGACAGGAAGCGGATTGAACATTGTGCAATAAATCTGAACTAACATTCTACTCTATTTCCCATGATTCTATGGCCAGAAACTGATTAGACATATCTTTCAACCACAAGATGATTGAAGGTCATTTCAGTTGGAGCACTCAGTTCTCATTTGTGTGAACTGAGAACCATTTTCTAAATCACCTCCATCGATTTCATTTCTCACCTTCTCTCCGCTCTTCCTCTTGCGCATGGGTCGGGAGATTTTAACAGTAATGGCAGAGTCTTCTCCTTGACGCTTAAGAGCGAAACGATCTGGCTGCAGAGGGCTGAAGGAAATTTCCAACTCGGGCTTCGGAAACCTGGAACGTTTGCCTGTTTCCGTGCAGATCTCTGATGAATCGAGCACCAGCGGACAGCTGCCAGACGAACTCTGTGATATGAAGATCATCATTACTATTATTTAGTTAATTATCTTAATCAGTGGACTAAGAAATATGTGCATATATAAAACATGCAACAAAATCAAATTCATCTAATGAGACAGTAGCATGAGATATACTGCAGCCATAAAATACTACAGATTAATAGTCAAATATGCTTATTTGGTCCTCAAGAGATTTATTTTTATTATTAACGCTGAAAACAAAAGTGCTAATTAATATTTTTTTTGTGAAAACTGATACTTTTAACAGGATTCTTCTATGGATAAAAGAACAGCATTTAAATATAAATGTCTTTATAAATATTCATCTAAATCATTAAAACATTATACCATTAGTGTCAGCATAACAACCTTCTCTCGTGGTGTTTATCTATTGTTACTGACAGATGGATTGTTAAAAACTAAGAGAGATGAATATGCATTTGTTACATTTGGTCAAAAAAGAAAACTGCATCTACTATTGCACAAAATGGGTATCATCTAAATGAAAAACAAAATAATCAAGCAACAGAAAGTAATTGACATGTTTATATTTAAATGATAAACAAGATGCATTTCTGTTTACCTGACTGGTGACAGATCCTCTGGTTCTGCTTGTGTGTTTAAGTTTACTGGTGTTCATATCAGATAATTCTGCTTCCATCGTCTAGCACAGCAATTAAGAGACAGTCACTAACATTCCTCACTCCATATTTATATAAATAATTTTTAGATAAATAATATGATCGTTTAAAGGACAAGGCCACTTAGCAGTGCGTTTTGTACAAATGCCAAAATGCAGTCTGTTCGGAAACATTCAGAGTAAAGTCACTTCAAATTACGATCTTGAACTATTGACAGTGACTCTAATGAGTAATCAAAGGTAAGGGAGAATGGCAGTAATAAGACGTGTGTCAGACCTGGGTAGATGAGTGTCTGTGAAGGCTGCTGTCTATGACACTGACACAGAGCTGTTCCTTTAGTTTCTGGATCTCTGCTTCCTTTGCAACCAGCTCTGCCTGCAGTGCCTCAGTCCTGCTGTCCTCAGTGACCTCCTGAGACTGGGACAAAATGGTAAAACAGCACTTCATGTAGGCTGAAACTGATGAAGCAACGAACATCTCAGCAAACAATCAGGTGGTAATAACTAACAATTTAAAAATGATGTATATTTTTAGAAGCAAGACAATTGTTCACAATATTTATCTGCGTGTATAGATTGAAACATATACATGATTTCTAGTCACACAGGCTACATAACTAGGCCTCCATAATAATACAATATTTTTCAGCTGGATAGAGGTCCCAGTCAGCTTTAGTTCAGCTAAAAATAATTTATGTAGCTGTATTGCTCTTTGAAGTTCTGCTAATTGGACACTAACAAAGTAAACGTATCTGGACTATTTTGCAGTCGTACAAAGATAGGAAATTAACCCTTAGAATGTTTGTCGACCAATCAGACAATAATGACGACACTATCACACTTCCCTACATGCACCTGTACTGCCACTGACTGAATTACCTCAAGAATGATTGAATATCATCTGAATTAAGAATGCTTATATTTCAAATAATTGTACAGTAATTGTGTTCAAAAATACATGCTGAACAAATATATTAAAATTGGTAAAAAAAAAAAAAAAAAAAGTAATTAAATTTCTTTCCTAGTAGAAATTAATATTTTAATTGGTCAAAAGTACCAGTAGTGTAGAATGAATAGAAAGAGAGTTTGTAAGTGACACTCGACTGACCTCTGGTGTTTGGGGGGTGCTTCTGGACTGTAGGATCTTGATCTGTTGGTCTTTCTCTGCATTGGACACGATGAACTTCTTCAGCTGAACTTCAAGAGCAGAGACAAGTGTGTCTCTATCTTTTCTCCAGCTTTCCATCTCTTCCTCACAAGCAGCAAGACGTGCGACAAGAGACTCCTAATTTACACAAATCAACAGTCATCCTCTCTTTAATTAAAAATATATTTGTCTAATATTGCCTCTGGAGACACACTGTGACTGCTCTTTACCTTTTCGGCCTGTTGGCGAGCATGCCGTTCTCGATCATCAGCGAATCGCCTCATGTCCTGATTCCTTCTCTCCTCAGCCTCTTTAGCCTGACCGATCAGAACCAACTTCTCTTCCATCCACTTCTTGCGCTCTGCTTGGTGCTTCTCACTAGCCAGCTACAAACATGAACCCCAAAGAACCACACAAAGACAATAAGCACACATTTCCTCTTACAGTTGGAGAAATTGTGAAAACATTTGGACAACAGACCTTTAAGCTCTCCTGGGCCTGAGCAGTCTGTTGTCTGGCCTGTAAAACATCATCAGAGAATGATCTGGAATCTCTCCTGTTCTTCTGTTTAGGTAGTATTTCTCTCAACCTCATCAGGTCTGGAAAAAAAACAGTGAGGTCTGAGTCTTAATTAGGATCCGATAAAAAATGTTGACATGAAAATAAGAAATATTTAACATTCTGAACGTATTCTAGGTCACTATGAAATAAGTACACATGTGACTATGATCATACAAATTCCTTGGTACTGATTTTTTGTTTTGTTTCCATTGAAGAACAAGATTACCTCAAATCATGCTGAAGAACATGATCATGCGTTTACATCAATAAAGCAAATTGGAGACTAACCAAATAGTTCAGAAAATTTTGAAATGTAGATTTTTCTTTTAAACTTAAACTTAATTTAAATTGTTACATGCAGTATGTTTTATTTTTATTAATTTTTTCAGTTTATGTTGTTAGTAAGCAACACCATGCAATACTTTTATCAAATATACAATTTTACATGTATGATATTACTATTTAACGCTGTACAGTACATTAATGTCTTATGAATGCAATATTCTCCATGTAATCTTGTACCCTGAGTGAGCTTATTTATCTGAGCCTCTCTGTTGTCCAGCTCCTGGTCCAGCTCTGTCTGTGTTTCCTCCTGTTCTGCCAGAGCCAAACGCATATCTTCAATAACATGCTCACGCTCCTGCAAATCTACACAGACCATCAACAAACATTAACATGCATTACAGTTTATTGGCACACATTTAATTAAACAATGAAAAAGAAATGACACACGCTCATGCAGACGCACGCAGTTAAACAAGCTATACCTTTACATGCTTTCTGATAGAGCAGCAGATTCTCATCTGACTTAGATTCAGAAGATCGTTTCTGTTTTAGAACAAAGAGAAAATATTTAGTTCACATGACAATGTCGATAAATGTTTCTCTCTTTCTGGTTTTAGGTATTCATCGCTGGGCAGTGCTTACAGCTTTTAGCTGGTTGATGGTGAGGCCCCTGTTGGTGATCTCATTCTGGAGATGTGCTTTAGTCTTTTCTAGGTCACTGAGCTTCATTCGTAGAGATTTCTCAGCATCCCGCATGGAGGAGATCTATATCAAACCACATAAAGAGTTTTGGCACAAGTCAACAACAGTCACAGTTCGGCACAATTTTGCCCACGTGGTAAAGACGTCGAATCTGACTGAGTTCTCACCTCTTTCTGGACCTGCTGAATCTGTTTCTTTGAGTCACAGAGTTTTTCCCGAAGATCAGATGAATCATCTTCCCTTCTGCGATGATCGACAGCCATACTGTTCAACTTGCACTCGCTAGTTTTAATCTCCTCCTTTAACCTGAGTGATGAAAAACCACATACACATAGGATGAATACTAAAAAAAACAAAACAACAACAAATCTTAGGCAAAAGTACTGATAAATTATCCCTGATTATTTGAGCAATTTCCAAATCCAAATTCTTTTTGAGTACTTTATGTAAAATTAGTTTTCTTTTCAATTCGGGAAATGTCATTTTTCTGCTACTAAATCGTAAGTATACATAGAAATGATATCGCCCTCCATGCCCTCTAGATACTGATAAATAATGATAATAGATTGAGTTGTTTTTTTCTACAGTGAGAAAATACAACAAAAAAGCCTTTCAGGGTGCTAAAATAAATCAAAGTCTATTTGTGTGGGATGATCATTAATCCAACAAAAGCAGCAATACTGTGCAATATATTTGACAAATAAAGCAAAATACAACATTTCTTAAGCTTGTTGATGTTGTCCTGAAAACAACAAACGATCAAAGTTTATAGGAAAGCTGCTAATATTTAACAGTTTTTTTACAAAGAATCAGCATTATACAATTAAATTCTAAACAAAAAGACTGGATACAAGTGAACTGACTAATTTCTGCACTAGCAGCGGCACCAGACAAAATCATAATACATAATATAATATAAATAATTCTTTGTATTTTATATATTACACAACTGTTCTAAAGTAGGGGGTGTAATTTAAACATTGTTCGATAATTAATGTGCATCTCATCAGTACAGCCGGGTTCTCTAATCAGCAGTAAATTCCATCAGGTGCCTGATTTCACATAGAGCAGCTGTTACTGCACAGCAGAGCTTATGTGAAATCACGGATCTTATTATCAATGTTGAAAACAATTGTGCTGCTTAACAATTTTCTAAGGATTCTTCGATGAATACGTTTCCAAAAACAGCATCAGCATTGTTTTTTAGCAACAATTATAAAAGGTTCTTTTATAAATTTTGATCAGTTTAATGCATTCATTTATTTCAATCTTTAAACAGTAGTTTATATGAATAAAATTAATATTACAACTAAAAAATTATGAATGTGTTTGAAACGTGTGACTAATGCTACAAAAATAAACTGAAATGATTTTGTATGGTGGTTTAATGTGACTTGAATTTTAGGAAACTGTATTATAATTGTGAAAGATAACTGACCGGTTGATCTCTTCTTGTCTCCTCTGTAGCTCTGCATCTTTCTGAGCAATGGCCTCCTCTGCCACAGCCAGCAGCTCTCTCCTCCTCTCCACCTCCCTCCTGTGTGCCTCCTGTACCGCTTGCGTCTCCTCCTCCTCCAGCCTCTTCTGCAGCACTAAGAGCTGAGCCTCTTTTGATGCTAAGTCTTTCTCCCTCTGTGCCAGTTCAGCCTTTTCAGATACTGTGATGTTTATGTTGCTATGGGTCTCCTTGTTTTTAGATCCAAGAGTGTGAGGTTTCATCGGCCCCAGTTCCCCATCTTTAAACCCCTCCTCTTTGGACAGATGTGCTGTATTTTTTACTTCTTTCTCTTTCTCAAGGCATCTGACTTTCTCCTCTAGTTCAGCTTTGACCCCATGAAGGGTTGTGACCTCAACCTGCAGGACAGAGTTGACTTTTTTGAGGTCATCATAGTCAGCTAATGTGTTTCTGGAGGTTTGTGCTTCCTGTTTCAGTAATGAAATTTCCTGTTCAAGAGTCAAGATTTGTTTGCTCCTTTCTCCCAGTCCGTGATCTTGCTTAGCCATTTGTGATTTCACAGCAGCCAGTTCTTGATATGCACCTTTTAAATGTTCTGTAGTGTTGCTATAACTGGACACAACTTCTAATTTCAAACTGCTGCAATCCACTGCCGTTGCCATTGGTTTGGTTTCCAAGGATGTCTGATAAACCTTTCCTTGCAGAATATGCTCCTGTGAAACTCTTTCTTCCAGTTTAGATTTCAGATCCTTGATGCAAACATCTAATGTGTGGCATTCCCGTTCCAGATCTGTGATCTGCTTGTCTTTTTGTTTGGATTCATCAAGGCAACACTTCAGCTGACCTTTGACCTCAAGAAGGGCGGAGTCTTGACACCCATTATTTGAAACATCGTCTTGTACTCTTGAGTCCTCCAGGGGACCTATAAATAATAGAAATCTTTAGAAACATAAAAATATATATATATATATATATATATATATATATATATATATATATATATTGATGATGTGTCTGTGACATGCAATTATACAATATTTTATATTTGCAAAGTATAAATCATTTTAATTAAAAAATTGCTTCACCAGTAAAGTTAGTTAAGTACAATGACTCAGGCATTTCAACTGTATTACTACTGGCCTGGCAACAAAGTCCGTAATGAATTTTATCTAAAATGCACTAGTCTTGTACAATGGACAAAATTTCCAATTTGTATTTCATTTTGAAGATGAAAGATGGGTATTTAAATGTGAAATTACTCAGCCTGAAATCCTCCTGTTCATACTCAGGAAGCACCTCATGCATGTCTGGGATGCTTTAATTCTATAATAAAATTTATGTTACTCAACTTTTTTATGTAAAAGTCAAGCACCTTATAGTGCTTTTAATTTTGTGCAGTGTTCGCAATGTGTAAAATAAATATACTTTATTCAGCTGAGCAAATAAAAACAGCACACTTCACAGAATTCTTAGATATACAGGGCTTATGCAGGGAGTTAACTTTTTCTAAAAAAAAATATGAACATTTTACATATTATGATCATTTCTTTATGCTCGAGAGCCTTTTTCGAGCATGAAGGTATTGTCGGCTTTTGACCCGTTTCTCTCGGCCAGCCCCTCTGGTTGTGACAAAAGCTGGAAGGCACTTTTCAGCTCCTGGGGCGGAGTCTGTACCTTTCTTGAGTGGGGGCTGTTCATCAAGCCCCTCCCATTCCTGACGCCGCTTTCTGGTTTCAATCTGGGTGTCGGGCCGCTGCTCTGAACAGGTACAATTGTGTTTAAGCTGGACGATCTGCTTTTTGATGGAGTCAATTTGAGTTTTCTGGAAATCCACAACAAAAGAAACATGCTAAATAAAAGCATAATGTAAAAACTGTAAAAAAAAAAAAAAAAAAAAAAAAAAAAACGGTTTGAATTTGAACAGATCTTTTTTACACAAGAGCTCATAGTGAAAATGGGCAAGCTCCAAATAGAGAAAGATTCACACACACACACACACACACACAGATGCATCTCAAAATATTAGAATATCATGGAAAAAGCAAAAAAAAAAGAAAAAGCAAACTCTCTTATATTCTAGATTCATTGCACACAAACTGAAATATTTCAAGAGTTTTTTTGTTCTAGTTCTGATGGTTATGACTTACAGGAAAATAAAAAAATCAGTATCTCAAAAAATTAATCAAAGAAAGATTTACAAAACAGAAATGTTCAAGATCTCCAAAGCAGGTTTAATTATTCACTCAATACTTGGTTGGGGCTCCTTTTGCATGAATTACTGTTTCAGTGCGGAGTGGCATGGAGGCGATCAGCCTGTGGCACTGCTGAGGTGTTATTGAAGCCCAGGTTGCTTTAATAGCGACCTTCAGCTCCTCTGTATTGTTTGTCAGATGTTACTTATCTTCCTCTTCACAGTACTTTATAGATTCTCTCTGAGGTTCAGATCAGGGGAGTTGGCTGGCCTATCACGCACTGTAATATCATGGTCATCAAACCACTTGGGCAGGTGCTAAAGTTCTTATGAAAAATGAAATCAGCCTCTCCATAAAGCTTGGCAGAAGATGGAAGCATAACGTGCTCCAAAATCTCCTGGTAGATGGCTGCATTGACTTTGGACTTGATAAAACACAATGAACCAACACCAGCAGACGTCACAGCTCCCCAAAGCATCACTAACTTCGGAAACTTCACACTGAACTCTGGATTCTGAGCCTCTCCAGTCTTCCTCCAGACTCCAAACCTTGATTTCCAAATAAAATGCTAAATTTACTTTAATCTGAAAAGAGGACTGTGGACCACTGAGCAACAGTCCAGTTCTTTTCTCCTTAGCCCAGGCAACATGCTTCTGTCAATTTTTCTGGTTCAGGAGTGGCTTGGTTCTAGGAATGTGACAGCTGTAGCCCTTTTCCTGAAGACGTTGGAGTGTGGCGACTCTTGATGCGCTTACTCAGTCCACTCCTTGTGAAGCTCTCCCAAGTTCTTTAATCTGCTTTTCCTGACAATCTTCCCAAGGCTGAAGTCATCCATGTTGCTTGTGCACCTTTACCTATCACACTTTTTCCTTCCAGTCAACTTTCTACGAATATATTTTGATACAGCACTCAGTGAACAACCAGCCCTTTCAGAAATGACCTTCTGTGGGTTACCCTCCCTGTGGAGGGTGTTGATGATTGTCTTCTGGACAACTGTCAAGTCAGTAGTCTTTCCCATAATTGCGGTTGCATGTTCTAAACTAGCCCAAGAGGTACCCAGCATTTCTACTCAAAATTAAACTAATCAAGCTCAAAATGGAATATTCAAATTTGAGAAACTGAAATTTTTATTTTCCTAAGCTTTAGGTTCTCACCATCAAAATTAAACTTAAAAAAATAAAAGACCTTTTCCATTATATTCTATTTTTTTAGATGCAACTGTATATATATATATATATATATATATATATATATATATATATATATATATATATATATATATATATATATATATAAAAAGATAAGTTAATAATTGACAGAATTTTCATTTTTAGGCAAAATATTTTCCATAACCAGCTATGTTGCAGTATTGTTCAAAAGTTTGGGTCAGTAATTGTTTTTAAATACATACAATACAACATTTATAAATGTAACAAAAAATTTATATTTCAAATACTGTTCTTTTGAACTTTCCATTCATCAAAGAATGTATCAAAGAATGTATAATTGTTTCAGCACAATTGTGCTGAAACAATTATTTTAAAAGACAAAAACGATTTTAAATTGTAGTAATATTTGACAATATTACAGTTTTAACTTGATCTTGATCAATAAATACAGCCTTTGTGAGCCTAAGAGACTTTCAAAAACATGAAAAAAATCTTACAGTCACCAAATGTTTGAACAGTTGTGTACATCCAATTATTCTGGACATTTGAAAACAATATCTTGAAGTTCACACTTACATCCTGAGCCGTGTTTTCTACATGTTGGTCAAGAGCTGTCTGGAGTTTGGTAACCATCTCATCCTTTTGTCTGCACATTTCACTTAGATCCCATTCCCTTTGCCTGTGGCTCTCCAGAACCTAAAAGCAGAAGAACAAGCCACAACTTCAACTGATGTTTACAGTTTCTGAAAAAAAAAAAAAAAAAAAAAAAGTCCTCATAATGTCTGTTAAAATGACAGAAGCCTTTTACAGTGGCAATTTTACCTTCTTTAACTCCTCCAGTTCATCTGAAAGTCTGCTCTGGGTTTCCAGCTCTGTGGGGGAGTACAGAGCTTGGTGTTAGATCAAGCGATTAGAAAGCCTGGTAAAGTAAGTGTGAACACTAAGCAGGTGTTATGTAGTTATAGTAATACTGTAAAAGCATCTGTGTCTCATAATAGTGGTTTCCCAAACTTTCTGGCCAATGAATTTCCACAACTGTTCCATTTTTATTTATTTATTTATTTTGTCTCATAAAAAGCTATTTCTAGCTGAACAAATACTAAAAGAACCGAGAGGGGAAAAACAGAAATACTACAAAAACTCTAATTTAAAAATAAATAAATAAATTCCATGACCTAAGACTTAAAAAAAAATCATCATGACTTCAGCAGGCCTGGAGGAAAAACTTTTAAAAATTTATAATTGCAGGTTTTCCAGAACATATTTAACATTGAAAGGACAGGGGATGCACTTAAAATGTATGTAGAAGAGTGCAGGTGCAGATTTGTTTTGTGGGTCTGCTCATCTTCAGTCATTTCTCACCCTGTGTTTTGAGTGACAGCTGATTCTGAGTTTCACTGAGCAGTTCTGAAAGTGCCGTGACCTTTTTTTCAAGGTCTTGCAGTGTCACAGAGACTCTAGGGTTGGAGATCACCAAGCAGGATTGGGCAGCCTGGGCATCCTGTCTGATTCCAGCCAGGTCACTGGTCATAGAGTCAAGCATGCTGTCTAGAGAGACATGGTTCTCTTCCTACACACACACACACACACACACACACACAAATTCACCACTACAATTGAGCATTAATAAAATGATTAAAAACTTTTGATCACCTTTTAAAGAAAGTGTTTATACAACCCTGATTATTTACTCCGCACATCTGACAGCATACCTGTACCTCTAATTTGGTCGCAGCTGAATCCATGGTGTCGTCCTTCACAGCTGTTTTCCCCACCAGGTTTTTAAGAATCTCCAGTCTCCGTTCACACCGTTCCTCAATCAGTTCCCTCTCTCTGGATATGCGCTCACTAAATGAAAAAAAAAAAGACATGGAAAGCGGTCTCGGTCATCATATAGCTTTACCTGTAATTTGTTTTAATTACACATAATTGAGCACAGGGGCCTTTAATCTCTGACCTGTAATCTTCCTGCATCTGGGAAATCAGCTCAGAGAATTCTTTAGTAACTTCATCTCGAACACGAGCCTCGAGAGCTAGGTGTTCAGCTTTCTTCTTGCTCAACTGCTGCTGAATATCCTCTATAAACCGCAGTTGGGCCTTTACATACAAACACAAAACAGCCATATTGATGCAGAAACCTCAGTGTTAGGCAAACATAAAAACACGCAGCAACAATTTAAAAGTGTAAATATATGCATCAATATTTTTATGTCCTATCTGACAGATAGATCTGGTGTAAGGTGCCAGATCTCACCTCATAAACCTCCTTATCTAGCAGCACAGTTTCTTTCCCCTCTTCTTCAGCATCCAAAATGGTGTCCTCCATTTCACTTTCCTCTTCATCCTCCTCAGTGTCAGAATCTTCCTGGACATCCTCAAGGCTGGGGTCCCACCGTACCAATGAGCTGCGCCGCATTTGCTGGCGATCAGCGTTGTTGATTATGAAGGATACCTCTCTGGCACTCCTTTTAACCACCACTGGAACACTCTTAGTGGTGAGGACCACTACCTGAAAAAACAACACAACCGTCCATAAGAAAAATCAAAACAACAACAACAACATTTCAGCAGTATGCAGACACACTTACATTGATATATATATATACTAAAATTCTATTTCACTGAAACTTTGACGCCTCAAGTTCATAAACACATTAGAAATAGAACCCCTATATTGAGAGGTTTAATAAAAGTCTTCTGAAGAAGACACACAATCACTTTATAGGTTTAGGCTTTAATTCACATGCAAACATTGCACAACACAAACACAAAACACATCACATATAGTGGTAAACTGGAACGCAACCGTACTACCATATTGCATCCATTTTTTCCACTTTTGTCTTGGATTAAACCAAGGATATACCATACACTGGTATATTTTACATCAACGATTCGGTGGAAGTTTTTTTTAAACAGAGGGACAGAAATCACTCAGCTTTCATTCAAAATATCTCAAGTTACATTCAAAGATGAACGCATCCCTTTAAGGATTGAGATGAAGACATATTAGGATGTTACACACCTTTTGAGCTACAGCAGAGAACTTGAGGACATTGACTGTCTCATCATGCATGGAGGCGCACTGGTTAATGTTTACAATCATACAGGCTTTGCCCCGGCCGGTAAAGTATCCCTGCAGATAGTGAGTGAGTTTACTCTCTCTGAATGGAACGTGCTGTCTGAAAAGTCAAAATAAGAGCATTTAAAGGACAAAGGAAAGGAAAAGAACAAAAAAAGAAAAGAACAAAATAATAAAACTTATATACCTTGCCTGCTGGTTATTTCTGAGTGCATTGATGCATTTTCCCAGGCTGAGTAGAGAGGTGTTGATGTTTCCTGCCTCTTTCAGGCGTTCACCTTTATTTTGTGTTTTAGCACATCGCTCCGACCCGGCCAGGTCACACAGCGCCAGCCTTGAACCAGAGTAAATACTTTAACAAACCTTTCTGAAACACAACACAAACTTACTGCAGAGAGGTCAGATCAGTATTCACAGACTCACTCGCTGACTGACTCGACTCTGGGTATTCCCACATCTTCAACCTTCAGGATCCGGACAGAGAAAATACTGTGGCTAAAAATCAGGCAAACAGGACATGAAGTCAGAATTACATATGCATATACAACACCCACTGCGTTAAAATGGACAAACAAAAGGAAGTTACAGAATTTAAGTAGTGTACCTCCTGCTGGAGAGAATGTTGAGTTTAGTGCTAGAGATGCTCTGGTTCTTTTTGCCCAGTTTCATCACTTTCAAGGCTTCATCAACACTGCTCACCTGCACCCATCTCAGATCTAGAAAATTAACAAAAACTTATGACACAATCTGACACAGCAAATCACTATCCTTAAAACAACTGACCCAATCACCCTTAACACATTTTTTTTCTTGTTGCTCTAGCACCAGCACCTGTCCAGTTTGAGCTATTACACATTATTCCAGACAAAAAAAACAAAAGACAGTTTTTTTTTGTTTTTTTGTTTATTATAATTGACATATAATTGCTCTTTGGAATGATTCAATGGAGAAATATTGCAGTGTAATCTCACTCTTCTCGCTCAAACAGCATATTATGTTTCTGAACTGATCAAATGCATAACTTGAACGCAATTGAATTCAAAATCATCTGTCAAATGCACAAAGGAGAAATATATATAAAAAAAGCAGCCTTACAACATTACAGCATTATTTTTGTTGTTATATACAAACTTTATTACAGCAGAGTTTAACTTTGGCTTGGATGAACCATCAGCTCCATGGAAACAGTGTAACGATTTAATGACAGAATAAATATATTACAGAAACAGATGCTACTTTACCTTTGATGAATGAGTTCCCTTTGACATCCTGACAAAGACGGAGGTTGGTTCTCCGTGAAGCATTGTTTGAATGCTGTTCTAGCAAGTCGTGGATGTTCTCATTGTAGATCTCGCAGAATGAGACCCAAATTGAAAACATGGTGTGTATGTCCATATCCACAGCCAAACTCCTTTCATTCACTGAAGAGCTTATATCACATAAAGTGGAACCATCTAACAGGGAACCAGAACTTTATGTGTCAACCAGACAAACATCATAAACAGACTGACAAGCACAACCTTAGAGAGGTGTAACTATAAAAATACATCTTTACCTTCAAGATCAGACTTCGAGCTATGGCAAGACGTACTCTTCTGTGCATCAGTCTAAAGAGAAGACAAAAAATAAAATAAAAAAATCTGAGTCAAATGAAACACCCCTGAAAAACAGAGGTTGTTCGACTCACTCTGCCATTACAGTACCTCTTTAAAAAGCTTGAGCAGGTTGCGTTTGCCAGCTGCTTCCTCATTTTGCTGCTCTTTGGTGAGCCTTATGAAATCCCGGCACCTCTGGGGTTTTAGGCACATCTGGTCGAAGATGCGACCATCCAGACTACTGAAGATCATGTTAAGGGAACGAGGTAAGATGCCTGGATCAGTATCTGGACCTAATACATTAAAACACAATCAGGACATTAAGCTTGAATATGAATATTTTGCAAAAGCAAAGAACAAATTGAGAACAATTCATCCATGCATGCTTTGTTTATATATTTTTTGACCTTGTGAGGACTAATCAAAAAGTCATAACAAACATTCAGATCTGCATCTATTCAATTAAAAACCAATGGAAAGAAGCATTGGATTGAAGGGATTGTCCCTGCCATTCTTATTTTCGATACATCATTTTGAACGATTCTATGCTCCTTCTGTTTGCTTCTGCATTCACACAGATACTATTTTACAAGGTTGGTCTGATCAAAACTGACCTTAACTTACTGACCCTTCTTTACTTAACTAATTTTAATTGTGAAAGATTCATTAAGTGCACTCTACTTCAAAAAAAAAAAACAACTTTGTAATCTTTCACTTAAATATAAAAAAAAATTAGTCTGTTTTTTTAACTTGCTAAATTAAATGGGTTTTTAAGCATTAACACATTGTCTTTTAAGCTCTATTGACAACATTTGTGACATTTTATCAATTACAACAGAAAATAATTCAGTCTATCAATACAATTAAATAAAATATACACACCTAAAAAAGTGAAAGTCTTCCCAGCATTGGTGACACCGTATGTAAAGACCAGAGAATTTTGTCCCTCTAGCACATCCTTCACAAGACCCTTCACTGTGCCATCAAACATCTCCTTCTGTGTAGTGTCTGGACCATAAACCTAAAAATACCACAATGTTAATATCACCTATAATATAATAACTTGTCATACAAGACCAAGTTATAAGCATAACATTTGACCTCAAATAGTATTTCCAAAGACAAATATGAAGATTCTTTAGGGTGGTCAAAGAGGAAAAACTACTGTCTCACACGATCAGTCACGATCTAGACCAGGGGTGTCCAAACTAGGCCCTGGAGGGCCAGTGTCCTGCACGGTTTAGCTCCAACTTCTCTCACACACCTGCCTGGTAGTTTCTAGTATGCCTAGTAAGACCTTGATTAGTTGGTTCAGTGTGTTTAACTGGGGCTGGAGCTAAACTTTACCAGACAGTGGCCCTCCAGAAACAAAATTGTACACCCCTGTTTGTGCTGATGGGTCTGCTTGCCTGAGAGAACTGGAAACGTTGAGCTGTAACTGGCATTGACTTATCGCTGAGCCTGGCAGAAAGAGATGATTGTGGCGCTTTGAGGAGCACCGTCGCTGGAGGATGAATAGCCACACAGTCCTTCAAAAATCAGAGAGAAGGCACAGACTAATCATTTTATTTAGAGGCAATATTTGAAGTCTATAGATAGGGGCATTTACCCTTTAAAACATTTTTCCTAACAAAACATTTCTGCACGAGGGTCTGCAATTTAGGGCACTGAAAATGTGTGCTGTATCCCTTAACCATTTATTCCTATTTTCACCTGTGATTCTCCATTCTCAATCTCAGCTGCTGAAAATGGTCTTATCCTTAGATACACCTTCAAGTGTTCCTTCTCCAGGTCAGATGGGTCCTTCAAAAGAAAAATTAAGTCAAAACATTTCTGATGATTATTTCATAAATCACAATGTACATATCACACAGGGTCCTGTAGTAATGTTCATAAAGTCATGACCGGCTGTCATATTAATTTACCTGGCAATCTGAACACTCGCTGAACTCCGAGGACAGATTTCTTCTTAAATCTTCCACAACTATCATCTCTGGTCTGGCTGTATCATCCTTTAGCCCTGACTCCATCATACTGCTCTAAGAAAACATATAAACATATGAGAAAACATAAAAGAGGGGGATAAATGAACAGCCTCTGAGATACAGAGCATACTTCTGACAACCCTTTAATCACATATGATAGTAATAATACTTTTTTATTTTGAATTTTGTCAATTGTATAATCTTTTGTTCAATTTAACAGACAATCACACAATTTGTATAGATATTTTATACGTAATTAAACCTGGCAACAACAATAAAAAATGACATTAAGACCGACTCGAACTCATAACCTCGACTTCTCACAAAGAACAGGACAGCAAACATGCACATTAAAAGAAAAAAAACGTAATTTAGTTTACTTACATGGCTGTCAAAGTATAAAGTGTGTATTATATTGCTTTTAACTTCGTTGCTGTGATTTATTTGTGTTGTCCCATCTCCCAAACTGTCGCGCGTACTAATTTTCAAATTCCACCAATCGGATAGGCGAGAGCAACTGCAAAGGATGCTGGGAGTGCGTGCTCGTGCACGTCACAGTTGACGCTGTGCAGAAGATGGACTGAGTTGTGTTTGGTTTGCTTTTTCGATTATTTTTTTATGCTGTATTTTTTAAGTGATTTTTTTTAAATACGTTTTTTTTTTTACATAAATAATGCAAATTCTACATACAATAATAAATAATAACAACGTACAAATAAAAATATTACTATATTCAAATACCGAAGTACAATGTAATTACATTAGTGAGTAAAATAAGATAAGCAAACACCAAAACACTTTACTCACATTTAATTAAAATAGTTAACAATTACTTTAAAGGGTTTAGAAGAAATAATTATAAAACACATTTACCAATGCACATTTCCATGTACCCAGTGCCAAAGTCTTTTACAAATCCAGTCCAAAATGACAAAACGATTACAATAATATCCATCATAAACAGTCTCAGACCAGCATTCACATTCTGTTACATTTCTGAACATTTACACTTCTGCCTTCAGTTTGTCCAGACATTTCCCTAGTAGATCAAACTACCATGGACATTTTTTAAATGCAGTCACAAATTATGAAATTAAAATAATATTAAATAATAACTCTGAACAAGCAAACAACATAACAACTACTCACACATATTTATTTTTTGTGCCACTCTCCAAAGATTATTTGCTCACAAAATCAAGAGAGACAAGTGAGGAAACAATATTTACAAATAACCACATCAAAATTTCAGATGCTCTATCGCCAGCAATTAGCGTCATCATTAAGCAAATTGCAAAGTGCTGTTCAGTTTAATGTTTAACATGTAAGAAAGAAAGAAAGAAAAAGAAAGAAAGAAAAAGCATTTTATAACAATTCAGCATTGGGATGGATGCATGAAAGTTGTTCATTTGGATACGGGGCTTCCTCTTCATTAAAGTTATTCAGGATGTTTTGCACACCTTTTTGCCATGAAAGCAGAGTCTCCATTGGTGTCTTTCCATCCTGTAAATGACAGATAATTTTAGGATATATCCACTAAAATATATCCATTGAAACAGACTTACTAACTAATACTCACAGAATGATTTATTTTTGCACTGACTATATCCAGTCATTTAGTCACAAAAGAATAAAGCATTATATATATTTTTGCTTATCTTCTTTTTGATATTATGAAGAGTCAGCATTGGGGCATTAAACAAAATCATGTAGTGCCTAAATCTGTCTCTAGAGGGCACCATGTAAGCTTCAATTTTATATAATGTACGCTTATTGAACTCACATTGTTTTTGGCATGTAGACTGGCTCCATACATCATCAGAAGTTTCAGCATTTTAAATCTATTTATTCTCACTGCGTCATGCATTGGTGTGTCTCCCTCCTACACAAACACAATGCAATAGCATTAGAGAAGAAAAGCAAAATGTGGGACGAAGCATTAATATCATAAATATGATACATTTTCTATATATATATATATATACATATATATATATATATATATATATATATATATATATATATATATATATATATATATATATATATATATATACATATATATATATATATATATATATATATATATATATATATATATATATATGTATATATATACACACACACACACACATATATATATATATATATATATATATATATATATATATATATATATATATATATATATATATATATATATATATTAGGGGTGTAACGATACGCGTATTCGTATTGAACCGTTCGGTACGACGCTTTCGGTTCGGTACGCGGTACGCATTATGTATACCGAACGGTTCGTTGGAGTAATTAATTATATTTGAAAAAAAAAAAAAAAAGAGAGAGAAAGAAATATAATGATATGCGTTCAACAAGGTAGCCCAATAACCCAAACAACGTAACAGGCAACGCCCCTGACACTCCCGAAGAAGAAAAAAACACCATCTTATATGTTTATGTTAGGCTACTCAGCAGGCGCTCGCTCACTCAGTACGCGCTGAAGGCTCGTTGCAAAATAGCCAATGCGTTTAACAGACTAGAAATGAGAAGATCCTCCAATAACCAACAGGTCTGGTGTTTGGGTGCACTTTGGATTCCCTTTAAGCTATAATGGTGATGGCAAGAGAGTGGTGGATAAAAAAACGCTAAGCGCGTCTTTCTCCTCCTTCCAAAGCGCTCGGGCAGAAGCGCTCATGAGGCGTCTGTCTTTGCTAAGCAACAATGACGTGCTCTCTCCATGAGACGCGGAAATTTCAGCGAAGGATAAATGGATTTGCAGCTCTAAAAATCGCTTGCAGTAGCTCTGCTACTGAATTTATTTCAAAATTGCAATCCATATACAACTATGATCAGCTGTTCCTTCATCTTGGCTGAGCTCTCAACGTTGTTACGGGAAAGGATGAAGCTGATTGGTTGGTTCTTGTCACATGACCCGCGGTGCGCTTGCGGCATTCTGAAAAGTTGAGATGTTTTTACATTTTGCTGTATCTAAAACGTATCGAACCGAACCGAACCGAACCGTGACATCAGTGTATCGTATCGAACCGAACCGTGAATTTTGTGAACCGTTACACCCCTAATATATATATATATATATATATATATATATATATATATATATATATATATATATATATTAAAGTCACCCTATTAAACATGCTGAATGTGTCTGAAAAATAGTTAAATAAAGGTTAAAAATAATTCTTACCCTATCTTCAGCATTTACATCAGCTCCACAGTGAATGAGACGCTCAGCACATTCATAGTGTCCAGTCCGAACGGCAACATGGAGGGGTGTGCTGCATAGCTGAAGATGCACAAAGAGTTTTAGTAAGTCAATTTTGTACTAGTGCAAACTACATTGGCACATTGAAAACTTTAAGAAAAAGGATAAAAATGGTTCATCATTGTTTTCTACAAAAAGCATGAGAATGATTTGTGAATGTTATTATAACTGTTCAAAGTTCCATTTGGTGTCATATGCCTGCCTAAGCTTTTATCGACCTTGTCTCTGGAGTTGAATTTGGCTCCTTTATTGAGTAGCAGCTCCAGGGCAGGCAGGCTTCCACCTCTACAGGCCCAGTGCACAACTGTCGCATCCAGCTATGAACATGTAATAGATAAATTGCATCACAGAATTACAATAAAAAATAAATGTGAGATAATATTTTTGGAGCACTGGTGTAACAGTCACATCCACCATCTGTGCTACCTTGTCTTTTTGATCCATGGATGCTCCACTCTCCAGGAGCTTCTGCATGATCTCTATGTAACCTTGGGCACTGGCTTTATGCAGAGCAGAGCGCTTAAACTGAAAGAGAGAGAACAAGTGAGAGTCGGTGTTGTTATTGTTACTAAAAGTGTTAATTTTTTGATTAAGTTAATTTAAATGAAGTGGATCAAAATAAAACGTAAACATTAGATGAAAAACCTAAAAAAAAAAAAAAATTAAATGTTGCCAACTATAGTAATTTAAATAAAATAAGTTTAAGTTGAAGAACTAAAATAAGTAAAACCGAAGGTGAAATAAATATGCATAAAAAAAAAAAAAAAAATTATATATATATATATATATATATATATATATATATATATAATAGCTATAGAGCTATATAATAGTATATACATATACTGAAAAAACACAGGTGTGAGTTTAAAGGGATAGTTTACAAAAAAATGAATTTGTTCATCATTTACTCACTATAATGTTGTTCCAAACCTTATGTGGATCGTAAAAGATGATATTTTGTAGAATGCTGGTAACCAAAAAGTTTTGGTTACCATTGACTACCATGGCATTCCTCAAAATATATATTTTTTTTTCATTTTTGGGTGAACTGTCCCTTTGATTCTGGAAGACTTAACAGCACGAGTGAAGGAAAGTGTTAATCGTCTGTGTTTTTGTGTTACACACTCACATGATCACAAGCATTGGGGTCTCCACCATCTGATAAATATTTCTCAACAACAGGTAATTTATTCTCTGTGACAGCTTTTAAGAACAAAGCCTGGTCCACTGTTTCTGGCTGAAAAAATGTTAGCCAATAATTAAATCTACAATCTTTATGATATAGCCATCTTAAAATAAAATAGCCGCATTTGTAACACATTTTGGGAGAAGTTCCTCACCAGGATATCAGACTCTGGCTGTTTCTTTGATGCTTGAATCTTCCTTTCTTTTCTCCTCTTCCTCAGCCGCAAAATGTTGAAAAGGTCTTCTACAGTTTCTAGTTTTAGCTGTCCTGATTGGTCAACCTAAGAAATATTAAAATATAGATGTATGTCATTATGTTACTATATCAAATTGTAGCCATGTTCATTTTTATTAAGTTGTATTCATTCTTACATTGAGTTTCATGTTCTGTTTGCTTGGTTTGATGTCATTCTGGGTGGTATCACTCAGGTCCTGTTGTCTCTGAAGTCTATCCCTTTTCTCCTGAATGATGCCAGTTTCATATTCTCCTGCAGAAAACACCTCTGTGCAAGCACCTCCTGGTACCTTTCCCTCGCCTCTCTTCCTGGTGATCTGTGATTGGAAGTAACCTCATCAGTCTTGGATTTCATATACGTATGAATTAAATTCAAGGGAGCACAAAAAACTGGTCTACTGTGACCACAGCTTTTACACTCTCGGTTACAAGCTTTCAGAGAAAGTACAAGTGTGTAGTTTGAAGCAGACAGTTTCATTTAGTGATTGTGTAGGTGGGGTGGAGAGAGTGTTCAGCTGTTTTAAGATATCATTATATGAACACAAACATTTCCTCTTCTTTTCACTCATATTTTTATTGTATGCATTTTATTTGTTATTAATGTAACTTCTCTGTTATGCACTTCCTTTCTTTTTCTCATGTTTTCAGCCCTTTTCATTGTAAACACTATAGATGTAAGTAAACAGTGTTATTTTTGTATTATTTATATACTATCAGCATATTAATATTTGCAATTAGCTTTTATTTTCATATGATTCGTTTTCTTTTTAACTTTAGGTTACATTTTTTTCTGTTATTTTTATTATAGAATAATTCTATTAAGCTTTATATTTACTACATTTATTTAATCTTCAGCTTTATTTCAACTGCATAATTTTGTTGAACAATTTTCTTCATTTTATTTCTCTATATCTTTATTTCTTTCTATGGAAAAACATGCATTTGCATGTTTATCTTGCAAAAAATTCTAACAATATAAATCTTGAAGTTAGTTGGTAACATGTCAACATTCAGATGAGACTCCCACAAAGCACTGCGTGGATCAGCACAAAACCTACCAGCTCTTCAACGCGCAGCAGTCCCATGATGTCTGTGATCTGGAGTTTGTCTTCAGCTCTATGTTGCGTATTTTGCTGTAAGGCTGTCAGTGGTGAGGGATTTATTTCACTTTGTGGTTAATTAGCGTCCCAAAGCGATCAGTGTTGCCTGCAAAGCTCCCTGATGTTCTGTGTATCATCTCTCCATCACCTCCCTTATATATATATATATATATATATATATATATATACGCGGTTCCAGAGTCTGGCGCAGGCCATAAAAAAGTCAGATCATGTTCCTTACTTTCTCTCCCACTCTTTCACCGTCCACAGAATTCCAATGTCGCGAGACACCTTCAGTCATCCTTCCCGAATCAATCTCGTGCATGCAATGACTGCACGAGCCACGAATGCCCGGCTTCCGTGCTGGTATGCACCAGACTCCCAGGCCCGACCTGCAACCTCTGACACGCGGGGCAACAGGTGCAAGACTCCACGACTGCATAGTCTATTCTGCACGTGCGAAAAGCAATAAAAAAGTGTGACGTGGCCCTTTTGTCAATTATAGTAAGGGAGACTGGTTGTCACAAATTTTCTCAGGGTTAAAGTCTTTTTTTTTCCAGATTTTAATTAGGTACAAATAATTTTGCTTACAGAAAAAAACCTTAACATTTTCACCTCTAAAAATACTTTTTTTTTGGAACAAAAAGTTTGTATCTCACAAATTCTGACTTCTCAGAACTGAAAACTGACTCAGGATCGCAAGAAAAAAAGTCTGAACTGTAAAATATTTTTTTTTGTGTGTGTGTTTGTGTGTGTGTGTGTGTGTGTGTGTTTTGGTCAAAAGAATATGTAAATATATAAAAAGTATGCAACTTGTGACAACTAAATATAGGCTAGACACTACAGTAGGCTTATACAGCTTACAGTACAGTGTACATATGTATATTTATTTATGAGGATTATATTTATAATCAAGGACACTTATTTATTCTTGTGTGTCATGGGCTCATTTTTAGTGTTAATGTCACCATGCACCCTTTTACATACTTCTTGTGAGGCAACAAGAGCTGTTAACACTCACTTTATTCATTTAATTCAAACAAATGTTCAGAAATAACAATAAAATGACAAGCTGCACAAGTCTGGTGTGAGCATGACATGAATGATGTCTGTGAATGTACGTTCACATGATAATACTGTCAGATGAGAGTCACTATAGGCTTAAAATAGCCTCATGGCAATGACAGTGTGACAGGTTTGAGATACCTTCTCACCTCTTATGGACAGGGAGAAACATGTACAGATAAATGTGGGCTGATGTCATCCGTCAACGGCCGTGTTTTGCAAATGCATGCTTCTGCAAAGCACTCATGCCCTTTAACCACAAGCTGAACAGGTGCAGAATTGCAAGTGTGATTTCTCATACGATCAGTTAGTGATGCATCTGAAGTTTACTGTAAAGAATGAGGAGCTCACCCAGTCCATCAGCCATAAATCAAAATCAATTCCAAGATTATTTGCAGTGCAGTTTTCCTTTAAAGGAGACACTTAGGCCACTCCACTGTCTAGACCTATATCTGTGAGTTACCACGTCGTGGCTCAAGATGAAGAAAGAGCGACTAATGAGAGGAGCTTTCATTGCATTTTGAAGTGTCTTGCTCAAGGCCAGAAGGCTGGATTGCCTCTTGTGGGGTTCATAACTTTTTACCATCCTCAGTCTTGAAAAAAATGCAACTCAAGATGTTCTGATGTGATAGTTATCGATATTGTATATTGATGATGTGCATTTTAGAGCTTGATTTATATTTTAGAGATTTTTTATGCTTTTAAAAAGTTACATAGTGTAGCTCTATGAAATGCAATTTGAACAAAAATCTTTTGGATATTTTATATTATTCCTTAAATGGCGCTAAGATATTTTATAATATAATATAATATTAAATGTGTAACCCCTCTCTCCCGGGTCCTCACCAACACACCTCGCACCTCACGATGAGTGGGCCCTGAACCCAGGCCTCCGGCATGGGAGGCGGACGCACTAACAAGGATGGTGGCAAGGACCCGGGAGAGAGGGGTTACATTGGTGCCGTGACCCGGATGGGAGTGAGGTTTAGGGGTGTGAGTGTAACAGAGGCCAGCGAGTAGTGTTGTGCAGGTAAACCTCACAGAGACACACTAGCGACATACGCTAGTGGCTGCAGCCATTTAGCATCCTTGTTAGTGTGTCTGCCTCCAATGCCAGAGACCCAGGTTCGAGGCCAACTCAGAGCAAGTGCGTGGTTTGATGGTGAGGACCTGGGAGAGAGGGGTTACAAATGTATTAGCAACAATCAATTCATTAAAATATACATATTTGTGTATGCTCAGCCTGGTCTGTAGAGCAGAGAGGGAAATCATGCGACAGACTAAGAGGTTTTAGTTCTCTGTAGGCTGTGGAACTTTTGGACAGGCACAGCAGTAGCCCTGCTGTAGGCTAAGTCATGGATATAGTGGAATCCTCACACATTATTTGAGACAGTAGAGCCCAAAATATGACACTTATGCCTATAAATAGTAGTATAGATCCATTGGTGGTGTTAAACTATTTTATGGATCAGCCGTTCGTTCAGTTTAAAAATGCAACAAAACAACTAGCAATAGTAATAATGATAGTAAATAAATACTTGGATCATTGACTGACTCTAACACTTTGTTTAAATATTATATTTGAAGTAGCTATATTTATATACCCCTGTTCCATCAGATATAAACAATTCCCTGCAATCCAGCAATTTTACCATCTTCTAGACCAGGGATAGGCAACTCCGGTCCTGGAGGGCCACTATCCTGCAGACTTTAGCTTCAGCCTTCATAAAAACTCACCTGCCTGTATCTATCTAGTAATCCCGAAAACACTGATTGCCTTGTCCAGGCGTGTTTAATTAGGGTTGGAGCTAAACTCTGCAGGATAGTGGCCCGACACTGCACCGGTAATAAAAGAGAGCAGCATCCTTTTCTTTGAAATTCAGTATCAGATTACAATAATTATTTTTTTAATTTTTTTAATTAACACCAGATTTCCATGTTGAACTACTCATTAAATGATATCTGTCAATCAGCTGTGTTTTGAAGGTGTAGCCTCATGTGTTTTCATATACAGTGGCACATGTATGTGTGTTTGTATTGGGAGATGTGAGGTTTAAATTTAGCCATTGGCTTTGTGGGTGTCTCTAATAAGGGTTATTTACAGGGTGTTACCAAGTGTATATTATCATTGAAGGCTTGTAGGGATTCAGAGCTCTAACCCACTAACACTGGCAAATGTTTTTTCTGGCAAGTGATTGCATGTGTGCAGCACATAATATAGTGATGATTTTCATTTTTGTGGATCCAAACAGGCACCACACCAGAATAACTGCCCATACTCAGTGTTTAGATAAGCCGGAAGTACACAGACAACCCACTATTTCCTGCATACTCACATGTATGCACACATACTGTACATAAAAACATGCTCAGAAACAGAGTATTATATAATAATTATGAAAAAACATGCATGTATTGATTAAATAAACAAAACCAGAAAATGAAAAATGTTAAGAAAATTTGATAAGTGTTAAAAATAATTAAATCCAAACACAAATGGCTATTTGGAATTCTGATTTAACCCAGAGCTAAAAAACAGACTGGTTGGTGGGCCCAGGCAATACTGGGGAGGTTTATAGGGGAAGTATAACATCAGAAAATCAGACATAAGAATGTGGAATCATGTTCTCACAATGGCAGGGACTTGGAATGCTACAAGGATTTTATAGTGCTGTGAAGTTTAGAGAATGATGAAGAATTTAGGAACCTCCATTTATGGGTATTATATGTCCTCAGCTGTGGCCATATGGCTCATGTGTTGTTTTAAGATAATATATATTTCTCTCAAGGTTTGCATGACAGCTCACGTGCGAACCACTTGATCCCATCGATGTGTCCACAACACACATATATTTCCACATTACCTGATCATTCCAAGATCACTTGGGAAGCTTCTATGACAAGACAACATATTTTATTGGCAACTTAACATTTATTTTATTGTAACCTTGATGGATTAATTAACTCAGCCAAAGACATATCAACAAACCCATTTCATTAGAAAATATATCTATTACATGAAAGCGATTTTGTATGAATTCCTACAATGTGATTTATATTGCAAAAGCATGTGGAAACCCCCAGCAGATCATACGAAAATTAGATTGTATAAATTTACAATCAATTCACCAAAGAGTAAAATATCTACGAATTGCCATGAGAGTGTGTTGGATATGAACCAAAGACACTTCCTTCCAAAGATATCTCACTTTACTTTACTTTACCACTGCAGACTTCCCCCAA
Source organism: Carassius auratus (assembly GCF_003368295.1). Taxonomy (NCBI): domain Eukaryota; kingdom Metazoa; phylum Chordata; class Actinopteri; order Cypriniformes; family Cyprinidae; genus Carassius; species Carassius auratus. The sequence continues at coordinate 13,002,270 of NC_039256.1, forward strand.
CACCGTAACCAAAAGCACAAACACTGAAATGGAAGAGGAGAATTGCAGAGACATGATTTAAGCAAGTATGAGAAGGGTTTGACCAACACTCACCCTGATTAAACATAGGCCAATTAATATGATCTTTTACATTTGTCTGGTGATAACAAACATTCAAAATTAACTGATTATTTGATATAGACATATTGACTTACACTCAAGATTATTTCTCAGCCTATAGCTCCTCCATGACAGTAGTTCATTTGGAAGGGAAAATGATCCATATAAGAAAACATTTAGGCCAAATCAAGTCAGAACAATACAATTGCAATTATATGCAATTATGTGAAACATTTAGTCAAATTGCATGTCAATTTATTTGTCAGAGTGATCTTCATTAATTCATTAGGTGCTATAGAATGTCTGGCTGATAGTCCAGATGCATAATGCTTTGTTTAAGCTCTAAACCAGTCACAAATACCAGAGGGAAAATATATTGTGTATGCACCTACAGTACAGCAGACTTTAGAAAATGCAGACAGACAGGTATGAACAATTGGTTTTGAGATTTAAGACTTTACTTGTATGGCCTTTCATGCAGCTGCTGAATTCTGTGTTATAAATTACTTAGACATACACATTTCTTTATGGGGCTTTATTCTGTTTCCCTTCTTTATACCAAATTTGATCACTCATTCACATACAGCCATAATGTGATGATGACCAGCTACACAGGTTGTTCCCACAGCTGTTCACTTTTTATCAGAAATTATTCTTTGAAATTCACATATGTTTTATAAGTCTGTGTTATGAAATAAATTATAAATTATTTATAAATAATAAATTAAAAAAGCAATTTTTCTATTGCTTCATTAGCATGACAAAAAAAATTTCATTTACATTAGCAAAAAGTTGTCTGGAGACTGTATTATTAAAAAGCTAGACAACCATGAAGTTTAATGTAGTGCAATTTCATTTGTGTCAGTATGCTTGTGTCATTCCTGGTATTTCATTAATTCATTTCCTTTTATGGTCTTTAAATTAATACAATTAATTTAATAAATAATCAATAATTTAATAAAAATAATTTAGTTTAATATTTTGTCATTAATTTTTTTCTGTCTATTTCTTCCTATTGGGCTGCATATGTCAATATAAATAACTTGCGTCATTGTGTCTAAAATATGCTATAATATAGACCAAATAAATGTTCAAGAAAAGCTTTTATCTTAGTGACCATGTACAGCATTTTTATAGTTTTGTATGTAAGGGTTCTTGAAATGATCCAAAGTGCATATTTATTCATTATTGATTGATTGATTATGCATCAGTTGTTGAGACACATCTCTGATGTTCTAACAAAGTATCAGTACAATGCTTTGAGGTTTTAGCTGGTTTTAGAAATGTTATTTGCATGTTAAACACCTTTGGAATTACAGGTGATCTCTTCCTTCGTTATTTTCCAATATCTTATTGTTTTCATGCATTTCTGTTATTTTTTTCTATAAATAGTGCTTTCTATAATCGCAAGTGAAATCACAAAAATGTGAAGGACACCCAGAGGTATAAAAAGAAAATCTCACTAAAAATCATTTTTAATGCATCCTCATCAGCATGTAAACATTCCCACTGTTTGCGTGCACATAAAGAGGATGAAACGAAAATGACATAGTATTGTTCTGTATGTCTATGGAAACCACACAATATTTTAGCCCCCATGTTGATGAATAGTTACTGTATGTACAGATCTGAATAGAAAAGATATCACAATGCATGAGGGAGCAGAGATGTCAGAAGATCTTTCATTGAGGAGCTGGATATTCAGTTCAAAGGCCACTACACTTATGTTCTGTTGCTATGGTAACATAGAGTAATGGAGAGTGTTTACATTATTCAACGCTATAACACATGTGTATCTCATTTAGAAATGTACATGTATCACCATTCACCCAGAAGAGTGTGGGCTCTTTACCCACACGCAAAGGACTCACCCACACACTTAAGAATAAAAGAAGAGTTTAAGGGCCTTTTAGTACAAGTATACTATCCTGGTTAATATAGACAATGGCTGCTAGGATTGCAGCATCTTAAACAGTATTAGAGTGCATGGGCTGAAAACTGAGATGAAAGCCTTGGAGAGTGGGGCCAGTTGTCATAGACAGATTATATCAGTAACTGTTTTCATTCAAAAGTCAAAAATGCATGTCCTTTCAAGCAGTGATTTTGCCTTTTTTTACTGTCTGAAATAAAATAATATAGATAAAATTATAACAATTCTAATCTCCTATTCTTACATTGCTCTTAGATAAGCAAGTGAACACAATAAATTCATACATTCAGTAATCAGTTATATAATGAAGGAAGCTTTCAACTGAAAGGTTGTTCTTATGTAGGTCAAATGTGTGTGTGTGTTTTTTACAGTTATTTCCTAAAATTACAATAAATAAAAATATTTAATAAAGATGTAAAAAAAATTGTAGTGTAATGTGTTATGCATATGCAAATATAATTTTTGCTATTTTGGTGATGTTTTATTTGTTATTTTTTTGCTTCATAATTGTTTTGCGGTTTACCATAACATTCAGCTGTGACAGCTTCTTAGTGTGCCATTCTATTGATGCATGCTGTCACAAAAGTCAGTGTGCAGTGACCTATGTATTTTTTCTGGCCATTAATGATAGCTTTTGGTAGGCAGCACTTTAAGGTATGTGTCTATATATAAATGTACTTAAAATATTTATATCTATCTATCTATCTTAATGTTACAAATAGCGCCGCTCTCCCTTATATTTAACTTAAACGTCCACCTCTTTGTCTGTGTTCCAGTGATTTCTGAGATTCACTTAATAATGTTATGATGGTGAGAAAGTGTTCCAAACTGTATCCTCTCCCTCCGCTGGTACAGTATCAGTCTATAGCACCGCGTAAACAGGAGCGCGAGTCCCCCGCCCCTTCTCTCTCTGCGCGAGCTGCTGCCAGTTCCGCGTCGGCCGCGAGTTTACCAGCCACGCACTGCCTGCACGCGCTCGATCCGCCGCCGGGCTGCAACAATGTGACTCTCTATGGCTTTCAGAAGCCCCCGTTTTTCAGTCTCCATTAACGGCCCAGCACTGAGCGAGGCGAGAGGATTTTAACGGTGAGTGTATTTCGGATGGCCACGGAACGTGGGAATATGCGTTACGTTAGCGATTTGGGGGCACCGAACGTGTGTAAAGTTTCGGGAGGGGAGAAATTGTGTCATGTGGTACGACAGAGACTGCTTGTCCGCCAGTCAGTTCAATTGGAGCGGATAGATACCTAATTACACAGTGTAAAAACGACGTCGCGAGACGAGCTCAACTTGCCATGTGTTATTTCCATGGGGATGACGTCACGCAGTCCTTGAAGCCCGTGCGCGCGGCTCACGCTGATGAGATAACGGGACTGACACACTGCGCGTTCCCCATGCACACAACAAGCTATACAGGAACAGGTCATCTGTTTATAATGCGTGCGTTTTAAAGAGAAAATCATAGTCCATTCTCGGTAGCTATTAATTACGTAGCAGCCTGTCAGTTGTTTTTTAACTCTTTATACATATATGTATTACATAAACGGCAGAGAGCATCACAAGGAATACGTCGTCATGAGAAATGATTGACCGATGACGTTGCTTTTCTGAAGTACTGTAATAGTGCATACTTGTTAATCTGTTTAAAACTTTAACCCTAAGAGACCCATTAATATAGATTATGATGTATGTTATATTTTTCTCGTAGAAAGTGCTTTTAGAAAGCTATTAGTTATAATAATCGTTATTTTTTTCTGGTGGATTTTGTGATTGCAGAACTGTTAGGCTTTCATAACTGTTTACTATGCTATTGGGACCTGTTGTCACAAAAAGGTCAGATTGTGTAAAGAAATACATTCATGTCAGAGCAGATCCTGGGATGTTCGTATGCCTTGCTAACCCTCCATCAAGTTCCTGAAATTTAGAGGCCTGTACTAGTGTCCCAAACAATTTGGAGTAATTTGTCTTTGATATTCTATTTTTTCAGTGGTTAAACAGATTATTAAGGAAAGAATGCTTACTCGAAAATTGGCTAAATTAGGTAGTGACCATATTTTGTGGTTTTCAGCTATGTGGTATATATTTTTACACGAGTCATGACCTTAACATCAAGCCAATGAAAACTCAAAAGAAGTCTTGAAAGGACACACCCTTAGCTTTTCCTGTCTCTCCTGACAGGGACTTTCCTATGAGTTTTCAGACTGAAAGGAGTCCTGAACTCTGATACACTTTGACTAATAAGGATCAGCTCACATCTGGTTTGAGTTGGACTGGTTTCAAAATAGACTTTGTGGTGTAATCGGTTATGATTCTTTGCTTGTCATGTGGAGGCGTAAATTATAACTGTAAAGCCTCAAAAAGCTGGTAACAAGTATTCCTAAACTTAACCTTTATGTGCTTTTTAAACCAAGTTCACTCTTTCAACAGTAATGTCTTCAGATTGGAGTTACAGCTGCCTCTATACTGAGGCGATGGCAAAATCACAGTGGCAACCCTGTGCTGGTGCACAGGCAACACTGTGACTCTTACTTGTGATCTCCTGACCTCTGTGACCTGTGAGTCGAGATGGCGACTCACCGAAAGCACCTGGTCCGAGATTTCAACCGATATATCACCTGCTCAATTTGCCGTGGGTACCTGATAAAGCCCACAGCTGTCACAGAATGCCTGCACACTTGTAAGTCATCCTTGAATCACACATTTTCTTTAAGTCCCCTGCGTCATTTCTTTTTCTCTTTCTGAGAATAAAAACAAACAGAATATTTTGGAAATAGTCGCTATTAGAAATGTGTCAGAATAAACTGGCCTCTTTCTGGAATAGTTTTGTTTCCAAAGATGGCTGCTGCTAGTGTCATTATTATGTAATGGAAAAATGGCAACTGTATGTCACTTAGACCTGCCCACACCTGCTTATCTGACCTGCCTCATATCTTGTCTCTAAAATCTATTTGTTTAACACTTGATGTATGTGACTTTCCTCTTTCAGAATAATCCAATACATTTTTTTATAAAAAATTGTCATTGCTTTTCAAGCCTTTCAATGGGGTAAGCGGGTGCTTGTTGTCAACAGTTCAGAAGACGTGAAATAAAGTGATCCTACATTTTGCACACCTTCCATGCCCCACTGTCATCAGATGTTAGAAAAAAAGTGTTTATTACATTTGAAATCTGGATATTTACCTTACAAAGACACATGAATTCGCTTCAGGGGGCCTTTATTCACCCTCTGGAGCCATGTGAAGGACGTTTTATTTCAGGTTACTGTTTCGAGGGTGAGCAGAAGGTGGACAAATTTTCATTCTCGGGTGAATTAACCCTTTAACATCTAAATTCTTTGTCTGACCCACCAGAGAGTATCCTAATGTTTGGTAGATACAGCTTTGAGTGTAAGCAGTGGTTGTTTGTCTGAGAGCACAGGGTCTCTGAAAGTGACTTGATAACCTTCAAAAAATCCAGTAATGTAAGGGAGTGACTAACTAAAACTACAAATTTTAGGGTGTAGAATTTTACCTAGTTTTGGGTAACTGAAATAAAGCTGAAATAAAATATAAGCTGAAGTTAATATGAAAACTGAAAGTATAAAAAGATATATGAAATTATTAACACGTTAATTGTATAAAAATAGTACTAAAATGAAACTTTACAAAACTAACCAAATTATTTTAGTGTATCAGACAGTTTGCTTTTTTCTAGTTTTATTTGTGGTTTTGTGAGTGTAAATTATGTATTGGTGGCATTTAGTTGAACATTTATCTATTAAATACTGACATTTTAATTGGTACACTCAGTTTTTGTTGATTTATAAAATGTCCTCTGACAGCTATATGGAATTATTTTAACTTAAATGACCTGTGTTATGTATGAGCTATCAAAAAGTGAATGAAAACGGTTTGATAGATTGAGAGTAATTTGACCCGAATCCTCTCATTCTCTTGTTTCTTTTCTGCTTTTCCTTCTATTCTTATTCCACTGTCCTCTAGTTTGTAAGAGTTGTATCGTTCAGCACTTTGAGGAGAGTAATGAGTGTCCAGAATGTGGGATACAAGTCCATGAAACCAACCCTTTAGAGATGCTGAGGTACCCAAACTCACCCACACTCATTTCTCACATGCACAGATTAAGTTCACACAAATCCTCTGTGTTTTACATGGTATCTTGGCCTTTCTTCTTGCAGGCTAGATAAAACCCTGGAGGAAATCATCTTCAAGCTGGTGCCTGGGCTAAGAGAGAGTGAGTGTGTGCATATATTAAGGGTAGCACGACTACTGTCATGAGATGTCATGTCAGAGTTGTCAGAGTAATCACAACCGTTTAGTGATCATTTGAACACAACTGAATTAATTCAATGCACACATTTTTATTACGCAGAACTCTATAAGCATGTCTTTTTTTGAACTTCACTAAACAAATGTGGGTCACTGTGATTTTGCCAAATAAGATATATTCCTAGATCAACATCTTCTGATGATCCTGGATCAACATTACTGTCCAAAAATATAGACTTAACCCAATCCCTAACCAAAACTTAACCCTACCCATAATTTATTCCTAAAATCAGTGTGAAATGAGAGCTAATTAACAAGGGTGTAGAAGCACCTAGCCCCGATCATAAGCCTAAAACAGATATTTCCTGAAAAGTTATTCCACCATCTAGGCCAAATAGAAAATGTATCTGTATCTAAGTTGATTATTAGCCTACTCTTGAGAGAGAACTGGTTTGGTTTTTGAGAGACTGAGACAAGCAACGCGGCTGTTCGTTTGGTGAGCATGTTGTGCTTATTTCATTTATTCGTATCATATCGTAGCCTAAGGTTTGAATCATTGCCTTTTAAATATATACTAACAATAGTATGTCTTTGTTGTATTAATATAGGTGATATTACTCTTACCAAGCTCTGATTTATGAGAGATGCACAGAGATGCAACAGCAATGCGCTGTTTGCTTTGCACTCTTTTCATTCTTAAGGTTTACATTCATTCACTTCACACTCGTAACTTTAGAGGTATGTTGTATAATATTGCCGTGATCTCCTGACTCAGCTGTTTTATAGCAAACATCAGGCTGTGCCAGCCTCAGCCGAATATTCAGGTAGAATTATTCCTTGTCCATTATTTGTTTTTGAAGCCATTATCCATGCCATTCCAAGTAAGGTATTCTGCTTCGGGCACACCGCTAATTATTACATTACTGTGGCAAGTGGGGCGGGGCCGAGAGGCGTGGGAACGAGGAGTGAGGCAGGGTGTAGTGATTGGAGATGAGCTACACCTGCGCCCCACCGCCGGTATCGAGTCCCACGTAGGAGATGGAAGGATATAAAACTGGAGGGACTATAGTGAACGAGGAGAGAGGACCAGGCCTGGACCATATTTTATGTTTTGCTTTTTATTTATTTGCTTTTTATTTATTACACCGTTTTGTGTTTATTTTGAATTATTAAAGTTTCGTTTTGATTGTGCGCCGGTTCCCGCCTCCTTCTTCTCGATGAGTAGGAAGTTTATTATTACAATTACATATTTTAATTTTACATGCAACACAAATAAAGTCATTGAAAGTAACAGCTACATGCAATATTGTAATCCTAAAATTCACGTAGTCTGTGCATCCATTATGGTTAATGCATGCTCGAGTAGTCGATTGTTTCCAACAGCGCCAAATAGTGGTTGAAGTAGTCGATAATTTGACTCCCCGACTAGTCTATGCAAGCCCTATTCACACACAGACATGCATACTTTATTCTCTATAATGTGGTTTATATGGTTGTGTTTTGGTTAGTAAGTGTTTCTAAATCTGTAAACTGCTTCTTAACATACTTTCTTTAAATGATTATGTTTATTTACTAGAGGAGGAACAACAGGAAAGTGAGTTTTGGAGAAAAAATAAGATCTTATCAAATGGAGAAGGTAATACTTAACTATTCCCTTCACAAAATCCACAACCTCTCATGCACACAGTCACATATACACATACAGAACATGCCAATATACTTTAAAGTTAAAAGCCAGATTTCCTTTGTCTTTCTTCTAGACGGCCCTATGGCTAAGAAAGCTCACCCGAGTGATGAAGAGGACGATGATGGGAAAGGTGGAGACTACCACAGGAGTGATCCTCAGATCGCTATTTGTCTGGACTGTCTACGAAACAATGGGCAATCAGGAGAAAGCATAGTTAAGGTACTTATAGACAGTATAGTTCAAAATATGGTATGTGTATTTGTATGTGTGCATGTTTATAATATGCACCTCTTGTCTCTGCAACAGGGTTTAATGAAGAAATTCATCCGTTGCTCCACTCGTGTTACAGTGGGAACCATTAAGAAGTTCCTCTGTGTAAAATTAAAGCTGCCAAGCTCTTATGAGGTAAAATACTGTTTTATTACTGTCTCAGAGGGCTTTCAACACAGGCAAATGCTTCTGTGTGTGTATTGAGAGTTAATAGAGTCAATACAGATATTAATAAATGAGCCCTTACCCATCATTTGTGAAACTTGATAGACAATGAAAATGGTTTCTGGGTTTTACTAAATGTGTATGTAATACAAAACATGCCACACTCATTATATGCCTATTATTTGATTTCATGAAACATAATTTGCTTAATTTTGACTGTACCTGTTTCTCACAGCTCGATGTTTTGTGTAACGGAGAGATCATGGGCAAAGACCACACCCTGGAATTCATCTACCGCACTCGCTGGAGACTTCAGGGTGACAGTGTAAGTGCATATGTGTGTGTGGGTCAAGTTTTGTCAGTATTGTTGGGAATGAATGTCTCTACAAGGATAGTAAACTTAAAACCACCTATACTGTATGGACCAGCCCTGTATCCCTGGAGGAATATGGATTTTCAAACATCCTTAATAATAACTCAATAAAAAGGTCAGGGTTCGTGGATTAAAGATATCATTAGCTCAGTATTACAAAAACAGAAATTATTAGAAAGTAACCACCATTATTTTTTGTCAATAATCCGTTTCACTGTACATCACAATATGGAAGAAAAGATCTGCAACTTCTGTTACATTGAATCTTTAACATTTTCCTTTAGTACAGGAATGTCTGAAAGTCAGTTCCCGGAGGGCCGGAGCCCTGCAGAGTTTAGTTCCAGCTCTGCTCCAGTAAGAAAATACCATGTAGTTTTCATATAAGCCTGAAAGACTTCATTAGTTTGATCAGGTGTGTTTAATTAGGATTAAATCTAAACTATGCTCTGGCTCTCCAGGAACTGAGTTTGACACCCCTGGTTTAGTACAATGGCAATATAAATCTAATTAATTAATTATGAAATCATGTTGTCTTAATAATATCACTATAAATACAAAGGTGTTTATAAAGGAAAGTTTATAGCCACCGTAATATATTAGGAAGGGGGTCCCTTCTAAGGGGATCATCATAATTTGGTATCTTTGGCATCAAACTAAATATAAAAAAACAAAAACCCTGTACTAGAACTTTGACAAAAAAGAAAATATAAAAAAAGTAAGTTTGACCGTGAATATGTAGGTGTGTTTAAATCTGTGTGTGTGTGCTCATGAGAAGTGTGAACAGCTGTCGCTGAGTTGGTGGTGATTGTGGGGGGCAGGAGCAAAAAAAGAAAAAAAGCTCACAGCTACTGACAGATCTATGAGTCATATTTCTCCAGTTACATACACACTAGAGGCTGACACAAAATCAGAGGACACATCAATGCCCCTAGGTTTGTGTCCTTGTCTTTTACACCACAAGAGAGAAAGATAGAGGACGATATGACGATATAGTGAAAATGATACCCTGCTTAAATCTGAATATTCAAAGTCATTCTTTACTTTTGTTTGCACCCCAGGCTTACCCCATGGTTCTCGAGTACCGTCCAAGGATCGACTTTGGTTAAACAGCACTTACGGCTTTGCAGAAATCTCATGCAGACTAATGTCAAGAGATGAACAAAAAGCAGAAAAGCTGAATGATTGTGCCTCTGTTGAAAGACAACAACACAAAGCCCCATGACTGACAGGACTGCTCACTTCTTCCTGTGCGCTGCTTCAGCCTCTACTCCTCCATTCCTCCCTCTTTTAATTTCCATTTCCACAGTTGTGACTCCACCCACTGGCACTGTATCAAGTTTGTTGATTACATTCCTCCAAAGCTTTCTCTGCATGTTGTCTGTATGATGACATTTTAGCGTAAAGTGGCCTGTTGGGATTATCTGATAGCAATCTAGCACAGAGAGTACGCTAAAACTCATCGCAAAGATGCACCCCGACCAGGTGACAAGTTTAAGGAATAAGATGAAGTCTCAGTAGATTTTAGATTGTTTTATTAGGCGATTTTATCTAAGAGTTTGCACTAGAGGCAAATCCAAATGCCTCGCTGTATTGTTGCTGTTCTGTGTTACCTTTAAACTCTCTCTTTATCTTTTTGGTTACTTTACTCACTTGCTCTGACTGCCCACATTGTCCCTCATATATTCGATCACACAAACTCGCCTTCACTTTCTCAGCCTCTTTCCATCTTCCCTTACACTCTCTCATTTTTCTCCGATGGTGTTTTTGGCTCTGGTCTGAAGTATTGATGGATCTCATTCAGATGGAATTGAATGAGAGCACTGTAGATGCCCCAAAATAACAGCATTGAAAGGCACTGGGTAAGCATTTTTCCTTCACATCGAGTTGAGGCCAAATCTTACTTTCACCCAAACTAGATCATTATCTTAATAGAATTGATATAACAATAACTGATGCCAGATATGCTTAATGCAGTAATTCACTGAGAAATCTCATCTTTGAAAACTGTTGAATGGGGAATGACTGAAGTGTGCCAGCTGCATCTCTCGAAGAGCAGCTTTGTCTCACAGGCTGTTAGTTGTAAACATTCTGTTGTTTCCTGTTTTAATCAGACATATATTTAAATGAGATGAAGCAATCAGATTCACCCTCAACAGACATCTGAATTTTAAAAACATTAGCCGGATTGTTAATAATTCTCGTTATCTGTGTATTTTTAGTGTTGTGTAGCAAATGAAGACCATGCATTTTATGCAGTTTGTGATGTCTGCAAAAACAACTGTGCAAAGGACAGGCCAAAATTACATTTGGTTACTTCCACAAAGTATAAGAAAAGTCAATATCTGATATTTCTCATTGTGCTTCTCTACTACACAACATGGACATGTTTGTAAAGAGAGTTTGAGATTCAATCAATATGTTTGAAATATTCTAGTGTTATTTTGGAACATTAGTTCAGATAAGGTCATAGGTTAACTTTTGAACTCATATTTACAAGAAAAAAGTGAAGACCAAACTGATAAAGTTGCCAAACTGATTTTATGCACATTTCCAGAATGCATTTTGAGAATTAAGGGTTCAAAACATGGAGCTTTTCCAATCCAGATTATATGATGGTACTCAACATAGAACAGAATTACATGAATTATTACGTGGACATTTGTTTTGGATAATCTCAGGGGATGACACCTGGTGAAATGTTTAGTGTTTGGGGTTTGTTTAGTGTTTTTTTTTTCCATTTCAGTTTTGGAATCAAGGAATCATTACAATGGGTTTTAGAAATTAGAGTCCCTGCAGTGCTGGAAGTCACTACAGTTAATCAAAATATACATATACGTAGAATCCAATGAGACTGAATTTCTTGGCAACACTGTTTTCAGTGAACTGTTTCCATATGTACCAATAGCGGAAATGTATTTGTCCAAATGTGTCTTATGGCAGGCTAAAACTTGTTATACATGTTACACCAACATGGTCTGTTGTACTGAATTTAAAAAATCATCTGCACTCTCTGTCAGTTCAGTGGAATTCTTGATGTTGTCTGTTTAGGACAAAGGCCACTGGCTGCTCTCCAAAATCCAATTCCCTCCCCTCTAAGAAAACATGCAAATCAAATATGAAGTGTCTTTGAGCTCTAATTATAAATACAATGTATTTTTGTATGTTGAAGCACTTAACATATATTTGAACCTATAATCAAAAGATTTTGTCAATGCTTGTCTTTTTCCTAATAGATGATGCTGCTTGGGGTAATTTATTCTTTTTTTGATACGTCCCACCGCCTGCTATGTGTTCCCCTTGTAAATGTTCACACTGTACATGAAAAGCTTCCTAATGCTGTTCATGACCTATTGTTATTTAATTAATGAACATTAAAATATGAGAAAAAAAAACGTGTGGCTATTTTTCTGTAATTTCTTTAACAATAATCCAGAAACATATTTTATTTTGCTGATAAAATTATGAAGTCTATTATACTTGCATGACAGTGTATCTTGTTATTGGATCTAGTATGTCTTAGATTGAACGATCTAAGAAATACGCATTATTCATATTAATATGGCCTTACAGACTAAAACCTTTGAAGCTGTCCAAAGATATTCTCTAAAATTTCATGAACGAAATGATATTAGTGTGTGAGTTGAAATCTGACAATGAAAACAAAGACAGAAATGTGCTTTCTTTTAGTCTGTTTCTATGCACAGCTCCCTGCCTCTTTCTCACTCACTTTTTATCTCCCCCACTCATGCACAAGGAAGTGGAATGTGACATGCATTCCTCTGTTAGTCTGTGCATCTCTTGTTCAGCTGTGTGTTGGCCTTGGTATTCATCTTACAAAAGAGGTCAAAAATACTTCATGTGGGATAAAGGCAACACATACTTAACCACAAATACGTACGTCCTCATGCCCAGGAACGTTTATTGAAGTTAAAAACTTCAGTGTTTAAAGTGTATGATTTAGGATTTTGAAAGAACAATGACAGCAATGTTTTTGGATGTTTGCATGCATGTGTTTGCAGAATTGTGAAAGGAATCAGTTACCCAAAATACTTTAAATGTGACGTCTGCATTATATGTTAACATCAACAATAGATCTGAATATAAATATGCCCGCCACTGTCTCTCTTTAGTCTTCTCTTTCATCATGGCATGTCACAACAACTCTATTTTCAGTCAGGATGAGTTGGAAAATTCACAGCTCATTTATTAAACAGAGAAAGTGAGACTCCCTCTGCCCCCTGCTAACACTCCAACATCAAACCACTACTGAATAAAAGTAAAGCACATTATAAACACATCAGCAAATGTTGAGTATTCCCCTTATTTACAATGCATATATCATCAAGTGAATATATCTAGTAGTGTTTAAAGCTTTAGCAAGTGATTTTTTGCTCTTCTAACAACTAAATGTAATTGCACCAAAATTGTTGTTTCCAAACAGGTTAACACAGCCCCAGTCCTAAACTCACACCATTTGCTGATGTGGGCTTAGGGCCAGCTCCAATCTAGAGACAGAATCAACATCATAACAACTTTGATTTCAGCATATTACACGAAATCTGCTCTTAGTTCCATGTATTCATGTGCTTTTTTTCTCCATTCACATTTTTCATTCTTTGATGGTCATCATTAGATTTATGAGTGCAACACAAGGCCATCTAAAATGAACTGTTTAGAAACTAGACAAGGAGAGGGTGGGGAGATGCTAACTGGTGTTTGATCTTTTATTCTCTCCACTTATTGCTGCTTTGTTGCATCATACGGATGCTGTTTTTTAACCTGTTAATATCCATAGGCTAATTACATAATTCGTGGAAGCCACAGTCATAGTCCCTCCTGAATGCTTTCCAGTGATTCACTGACACAACTGTTCTTTTATAGACCTGTCACTAGCCAGATACTGGAGCTGATCACTGGGTGTATTCTGGTAGCATTTGGATCTTGTTGGCACGGATGGTCTGCTGTAATTGGAACCTCTCTAATCCAAGAGGCTGCTGTCAATCATCTTCTTTCTCTACCTATCTCACCGTTTCCTCATATGAAGTCATTATGTTAATGTCAGATATCTCATAACATTCCATATTTAGACCTAAAGAACAAGCCACATGGCACCAATAAGATCATATATAGGAGTGACATCACCACAGAGCTTCTTCTTTGGGAATGACATCACAGTGTTGTGCTGAGTTACATCTCACTGATGATATCACCACTGTGCCAAGACTAGATCATCAAGACTAGAACAAATTTCTATGGCAGAGCAGTGCATGTATGCTTCTGGGTTCAATCAGTTAACCATCTAAATGAACTGGTTTATGTATTGTTACAAAATATTACGTTTTGAAATAAACACTGTTCTTTCTATACTTGCTGTTCATCAAATAATACTGGGTCACACTTTATATTAAGTGGCCTTAACTATGTACTGAACATCAAATAAAATAATAATAATAAGTACAGTGTAGTTTGAGGCAAAAAAAGAAAAAAAAGAGCCAGTTAAATTGAAGTCCATTGTTATGTTTTTTTTACTGGAGTTGTACTGCACAGGGAATCTGTACACATCTTTAATGAAATTTGCACTGAAATGTGATTAAATTTAATCTTTAAATTGGAGAGAGAGAAAGTGGAGTATGTGGTGATTTGTGGCGCTCTCTGCTGTTTGAAATAGGACTTGTTCAACATTTTTCATTTCATTCCGTAGTTTGTCATTATTTAACTTTAGTTCACGAACAAAGCATGAACACAGCATTTACTAATCTAAGCTAACGTTAATTTAAATATTTACAAATGCATTATTAAAATCAAGTTGTACTTGTTAATATGATCACTGTGAATTAACATGAACTAACAATGAACGACTGTATTTCATTAACTAACATGAATAAAGAATAATAAATACTGTAATAAATGTATTGTTCCTTGTTGTAAAGTTTTAGCGCAAAAAGACACGTTCAGTGGGTGCTATAATCCGAAGGGTCTGCCTCAGAAAGATGATAAAGGTCCTGTTTAAAATAGTTCCCACATACGAACTGACCGGCATCACTAAAAATAGCCCCCTTCACCCTCTGTTACATCCCATGAGGGGGAGACAAAATCCAGCTTTTACCAGCTTTTTTGAGTTATTTCAGAAACCCTAACAGACTTCAATTTAACTGGCTCTTTTTTTCAGCCTCAAACTACCCTGTTTTCCTCTGCTGCTAAACTATATATATATATATATATATATATATATATATATATATATATATATATATATATATATATATATATATATATATATATATATATATATATATATATATATATATATATATATATATATATATATGATCTTCACCGATAATAATGTTCTTGTATTTCCTCTATTTATACACTCCACTTTTATAATGCATCTGTCTGATTGTGGATCTTTAGAGATGGTTCTGTAAACTTCTCCAGCCTGATGAGCAATAGCAATACTTTTTCTGAGGTCTTCAGAGATCTACTTTGTCGTGCCATGAAACACTTCCACAAAGACTTTGATAAATCACTGTTCTTTAAAGGGTTAATTCACCTGAGAATGAAAATTTGTAATAAACACTTTTTTTTCTAACATCTGCTAACTGTTGGACGTGGAAGATGGAAGACGTATGCATCTCTGGGAAATGTAGAATCAAAGGAAACAAAGTTACCTTACTTTAGCAAAGAAAAATCAGTCTCCTCTTGGCTTATTTCGAAATCCTAAGACATTTTTCTTTACAAATCCTCATTTTGTGCTTCTAATTCATGACCACCATTTTTTTTCTCTCTCTCCGCGCTCGTCAGTAACCACGCAGTGCTGACGAACTACAACATCTACCAGGAACGTCAGAAGAAATGAGAAAAAAGTGTTTATTACATTTAAAATCTGGATATTTATCTTACAAAAAAGCATGGATTCGCTACAGAGGTCCTTTATTCATCTCCCGGAGCCATGTGAGGTATATTTTATTACAGATGCATCCACTTTATTTCACATCTTCTGAACAGTTGACAACAAACACCATTTTTTCACTACGTTTTTCACAATGGCCCACCAGCCATCAGAAGGTGCAACCGCGTTGAAAATAAAATAAAATTTCTTAATGGAGTCGTGTAATTTATAAAAACAGAATTTCATGAGGCCAGTTTAATGCCTCATCTGAAGGATGCTTGTTTTCACAGTCTAAAGTCTGCGTCATTATATCAGGACTGCCTACTGAATGCAACAGCTGCATTATACTCTGTGCTTTAATAAAGCTACTCTGATAGAGGGGTAGCACACCCCAACAAGCTCAATACGGCCCTGAAGATGCACTATAACCTTAAGAATGAGGACAAATTCATGATAAAGGTGATGAATTCATGAAAACAGAATGTCATGAGGCCAGTTTAACAGATATTGTGTCTTGGTGGGCTATAGATGTTGGTATACGTAAGTTCATACAAATCTGACTGATCCACTAGAAGCAGCCAAAACCAACAAATTACTCACGTATGAAAGTTCAAACATCTCCAGACACAGCACCTATTTGACTTGAATTGGCATTAGTTTCATGTTATGTAATCTGCTTTTTGTGTTTGTTTATATGTGTTTCTGCCATTTTGGCAGTGAAAACCTGTTCTGTGGAGTGACGAAATAGACTTCTCTGTTTGACAGTCTTACGGGCAAGTCTGGGTTTGGTGGATGTCTGGAGTATGGAAAAACTTGACTGGCCCACACCGATCCCTGATCTCAACCTCCTCAAACACTTTTGGAATTACTTAGAACGGAAATTACGAGCCAGGCATTCTTGTCCAACATCACTGCCTAACTTCACAAATTCAAAAAAATTCCCATTGGAACACTCCAAAATCTTTTGGAAAGCCTTTCCAGAAAAGCGGAAGCTGTCAAATCAAGTCACCTTTATTTATACAGTGCTTATATATATATATATAGCACAATATAGATTGTGTCAAAGCAGCTTTACAGTGTTAAACAAGAAAGACGATGTCTTCATAGGGGATCTGTCTCTAGGGTTCGTCTAGTTGATATGGTCTCCACTGACATTCAGGGCTGTAGAGGTGATCTCTAGGTGTTGATCCACCATCCGGACTAGATACAGACTGGGTCCAGATAACTGCAGTGACCATCTGATCTGGATACAGACTGGATCTGGGTGGCTACCTCATAATAAGAATAAAACAAATTAATATTAGCATAGATGCCATTGTTCTTACTATGTAAAAAGTACATCGAGTTATGGGAAGTGTTATGGGATTGTGAAGGACTATAATGCAGTAAGAGCTCACTCAAGTCCTGAGGAGCTAACCCATTCAAGGCATTATAAATAATTAGCAAGACTTTAAAATGTATGCAATGTTTAATAGATGACAGAACTGGGCAAAAATGATTAATACTTCCTGGTTGTAGAAAAAACTCTAGCTGCTGCATTTTGACCACCCAATAGAGCATTGCAATATTCTAACCTTGAGGTCATTAAAGCATGAATCAACATTTCTGTATTTGACATTGAGAGCATAGGTCGTAATTTAGATATATTTTTAAGATGGAAAAATGTGTTTTTATAAATGCTGGAAACATGACTTTTAAAGTAAAGGTTGCTATCAAATAGCACATGTATTCTTTACTGATGACGAAGAATTTACAGAGCAGCCTTTAAGTGTTAGAAAGTTTTCTAGTTTATTACATGCAGATGTTTTTGTTTGATAATTAATGCCTCTGTTTTTTCTGAATTTAGCAGTGGGAAATGACTGGTCATCCAGTTTTGCGAATTGGTGTATTTTGTCCTTCACTGAATGAACTCAACAAATCCTTCAAAATGGCTAAAGAAACAGTGCTCTTACATGCTGTGTTAAAGAAAGCAAAAAATATTATCCATGATTACCCTACAGTTATGAAAATGCTTCTTTTTTATACCATAAGCCTTATAGAAATTCAATAATACTGAAAAGAGCGCCTAATAACTACAATGAAGGGGAAAGATTAAATAGCCAAATTGGGGTTTCTATATTTCACTCTTAAAAGTTTTTGGTGAATTTCGAGAATAGTTATACCATGTGGGTGCTTAGATGGAAAAGTGTGGTAACTTGTGGTGATCATTGACGTTTGAGTGTGTGTCGACCTAATACTTTTATAGCTAAAGTCACATTCTCACATGGTAACCAAAGCTTGGTTGTGTGTCAATTTATGGAGTAGTTGACAGGGTTTTTCATTCCCTTACTTAACAACTGCCTTGTCTCTTATTGTGTGAACATTTTCAGAAAGAGGTGCCTGTATGTGTGTGCAGTGGCGTGCAACGGGGGGAGGAGGGTCACCGATGCCATTTTGGTGCCCGCGGACCACTGTGCCCTCGTAATGCCACTTCTCCCTTGCCCCTCTGGAGGTCTGTGCATTCCACTGTGTTTGTGTCTGTGTGATTTGCTGCTCTGTGTGAGACTATTCAAGCATAGAACCCCTTGAGTCTGTTAATGGTGGATAATGAATTGTTCATGCCTCAGTGGGCATCCATGACCCCACACTAAATGACCTGCTCTGTCCGTGTAGCTTTATAAATTATGACCCAATTTATTCTGTCAAGCAATTTAATGATTAAAATTGGCAAATTATAAATGTGTTTTTTATTTTCATAAATAATTGCATGGCACAAGACCTGTGATAATGATTGTTGAAAGTTTAAAGTCTTTATTCAGTGGCACAACAGTACAGGTTCCAGATTTTTTTGGGTAAAGCAAGGGGGTAAAGAGCAAGGAGTTTGGAGCTGGTTTGTTATGAGAGCAAAGTCTGTGTTTACATAAGACCCTGTAGGTAAATTTGTAGGGGTTGTCTATTGGCTAATGAAGTGTATGTAGGTCATTTAATTGAGGGTAGAAGCCAAATGTTGTTCTTAGTCTAACAACACACCAATGACCTTTCCCCCTACCCTGCCTCTATAACATAAACGCTCTCTCTCTTGCTTGCTCTGTAATATATTTAATGTTTTATCCTTCACTCTTCCCGTCACTTGTACTCATTGGCACTCGCACAAATACAAATACAAAAACACAACAGAACCTTGACACATATGACAGTTTCTGTCAATCTTACATAAGAAATGAGTGCTATATGCTGGGCCTGGTTTTGACTCAGAAATTGAGAATGTGGAAGAACTGAGATTACATTACAGACATGTTATAAATCATGTGGGTGTGGTCAGAACTGTGGTTTAGTGGACTGGGTACATGCTTGGAGCACATAGGAGCTCAAGGGGACTCTGACTGGGTCATGTCGTGATTTCTGTCTTACTGTCTCTTCTACTTTCAGTTGAATAAAATGATAATGACCAGTGTGTGTCTATTCTATTTTAGATTTAATTTGACTGTTTTTGCCTTCATTGAGACTGGACATTAAAGATAATTTATAGGAAGTAAGGTTAGAGAGATAGGATAATGGGATCTGTAAAGGACCACAAGCCACAAATTAAACCAGGGTTCAAACAAGCTATGTAAAATAACATAAACATAGAATATTTCTTTATTTCAGCAATTTGCCTTGCATTTAATTTAGAGACACAGATAAAAAAATATAAACAATATAAAACAATATAAAAATAAAAACTAATTCAACAATAATAAAATAAAAATTATTTGTATCTCAATGATAAAAAAAATGTCAGAGCACTACCCATAAAGCTATTGGCTTTAACAAGTGTATGTGCCTTAGTTTAGACATACATCTTCTGATGCTACTTGGACACATGGGGGGATTTGGGTCTTTAATCATCATCAACATTTCAAAAGTTGCTTATACAGTCAACACAACCGAACAGAAGAATGTTATTTCTCAGATTAATATTACGTTTACCAAACTGAAAATCGATCCTCAGATTGGCATACTGCAATCATTGAGCAAAAACCTGTAAACAAACATTATGCGTACGTGACTTTAGTCTGCTGGGGTCATGACTTGAAAGTAAAAACCAGGATCCTGTGTGTTCTTCTTAAATAAACTCAACATGAACATTTGATCCTCTTTGGTCTACATTCATTAGGGGTGTGTCATGGACCAAAGTGTTCTTGTAAAATATGTTCAAACTCACAGTCTGCTGGCATTTGATGAGTTTGCTAGTCATTTGCTGTATGGCAGTTTGTTTGTTCTGTTTTCCGTAGGCTTTTGACAGTGTATGTGTGTTTTGAAGGGGTGGAAATATTTTCTTTTGTCAATGTGTGATTGACAGCAACTGAAGTTATCAGTATGTAACATTCACCTTTAAAAAGCTTTAAATGATTGGTGATTTAAAGCTTTTGGCTCAAACAACACATCTAAATGAATAACAGCTTTTCAATAACTGAGGAAATATGGTTTCAATCATGGTCTAACACCATTATGAATTATATTGGCATAAATAACTGCAGTGGCCTGACAACTGAAAACAAGAATCTACAAATGTACCTTGATAGATTTATGTGCTTGAATGTGAGCAAATAAGATATCTAGTATTGTCAACCACTTGACAAGTCAAAAAATAGTTGGATTTGCAAGTTTAAGATGTCATTTTGTTTCATGCATCAATTGCTATAAAGGTTCATTTCTGAAAAGTAAAGTCACATTTTATTTGAATATGTACAAATTTGTTTACTTGCTGGCAAAGTGCTGTCCTTGTACTCATGCACAACACAGGTTCTCCCTGTACCTCTAGATGTACTTTATCACTGAAACTCATGGTGACCCAAAGTCCTGCACAACTATGAATACCGGTCAAAAGAACACCATCTGCTCTTTCAGTATCCATGTGGATTCTGTCCAGTTTCATAGGTTACACCAGAGTTGTTGTGGAACAGTCTTTATCTTTTCACTGACACCCTGTTCACATGTGTCTGTTTCATTGCTATTTTATGGGTCAGCAGATATTTGTATGTGTGAACAGTAATGACTGGTGTCTGTTATTTGATCTCTCATGATATATAAATATTATTATATGTGCAGTTCTCTGCCATATTTTAAACTTTAGAGAAAGGAATAGAAGTATCACAGGCACATTGCTATAGCGTGAAATGCCCTTCTTTGATGCTGAAAACAGCAACTCTTTTACTCTATTAAAGGCACATACAGAACAAAATGGTAGTTTTGAGAAATGCTTTATACTCAAAACAGCATAAATGAATCTGTTTTGTTTTACATGGAGCCTTATGGGAGCCAACCACGTGCATCACACAGCCAGCCAAATACTGCTTTACCACAACAACTCACCATTATGAATCATGACTCAGTGAATAGTGCATTTTTAAAGTAAATGAAAAACAATATTTTTTGTATTATGCTATTCATATCGCTATGCAAGTTGTATGACTCATGTATGAGCAACATAAACAAAAAATACAATATAAATGTGCAGCTTTGAATATACAATAAAACATTATAGTGTTCAGTTGTTTGTTTGATCCAATGCATGTAACAATATCAAAATTATCATCAAGAATATCATATTTAGGTATTTCCTAGGGAGCGTACAGCCAACAACACATCTATGTCACAACATGGCTATTTCTGACTCCATGTGCAAGCCACCCACTAATGCAATATTTGGTCACATGACCATGGCAACCAGTGAACTTCTATTGATCACGGTGTTAAGTTGTGAAGGGTGAGCAGAGACATGTCCTGGTCACGCGAGTAACACTAAGAAGATAATCCTGATTGCGCAGCTTGTTTGTTTACTTCATAAACAGCTTTACAAAAGAAAATTAAAAAGTGGGTATAGTGAGTTTTATACATATGTACAATACAAACTCACAGCTAATAAAATCATTCCTTAATTTTAAATATTGAAATAAATATAAAACAGGCCACTTTAACATATTAAAATGATTCATAAATGATGTAGGTGTATGAAATTTAGTGGTCGCCGTGATTTTGCCAAGTAGGACATGTTCCTGGATCAACATTACTGTCCAAAAATATAAAATAAATCCAGACCCTACCCTTAAACCTACAGTAACCTCACCCATAATTTATTCCTAAAATCAGTTTGAAATGGTAGCTCATTAACAAGGGTGTAGAAGCACATAACCCTGATTGTAAGCCTAAAACAGTTGATTCTGATTGGTTAATTGGAATGTTGTTCCAGGATCAACAAGGATGTACTTGGTGAAATCACAGACAACGACATTTAGTAGGGAGCAGAAATAAAATAACTGTTTTATTTTTAGTTTAATCATGTTATTTAAAGAGTGTCAGTTAGTTTAAATAGCATCTGCAAGTCTAGGGCTCATTGCATCATGATAGTTTGCAGTCTCTGCTTAGTTTCTGCAAGAGTGAAATTTTGTGTAACTTTGGGGCTGATTTCATAAGTTTGCTGAGACAAAATTAACTCAAAATGCCCCCGGATGAATGGGAAAGCCAGAAAGAACAGCTTGTGGAGGCTTCCATGTAAAATGGTTTACAGAAGAACTAACAGAATTAATATCTATTTTTAGGGTATTTTAGGGTTACGGTTTAAAATTAGTATGACTTGGCTTGACAAATACAACACTGGGTCAAATGAGTCAGTTAAATATATCATCAGTATGTTAAGTTCACTGGGTTCATGCATATGGATGTATGTAATGCAGTGAAAGATTGCAGGACACTGAAGGACTTGTGGGAGTGAGAGAAACCCATTACCCCCGTGTGTGTGTGTGTGTGTGTGTGTGTGGTTGTGACTCTGAGATTGCACAGCTTTAGGTGCTTTAGGATAAGATTTGCTTCCATTTCAGTTGGATTCACTTCAGGCCTCAGAACAAAACATTCACTGCTGAATCAGCTTCTATTCATAAAGAAGAACTCTTTAGACTCTCTAGACTTTTTACATTATGTCCATCAATGGTTTATGTGTTTATATAGTCAGGTCTCATTAATAGAGATTTAATGCATTCCAGAAAGTTTCCAAATATCCTTTTTAGAAATATATTTCAGATATAATTTAACAGACTTTCAAAACTTTACCTGAAAAAACAAAACAAAAACAGGATTAGAGCAGTTCTTGTGATGTCATAACGGCTGTTCACACTAAGAATGATAATAATGGTAACTTATGATAACCCACATCAATGGCCAATAACAATTTTATGTGTGGTCCATATTTTCTACTCAAAAGTGAAGTTCTAACTTTGACTGGGAAATAAATCATTTTTGCTAAATGGAGCAAAATAAATAATATTTTCCAGAATCAGCACCTAATGAAATGAGATGTAAATTGCCAGAGACCAAATACACAGTTTTCAATCCAATTTCTACTGCTGGATGACTTCATACCAGTCTCAAACAATGGCTCATTGACCAAATACTGGCAAAAGCAAACTGGGTGGTGTCCACCACTGAACTAGAATTAATGTAACTATTGTTACAGTTTGACCTAAAGCAGATTCAGAATCTGTTTTTGAAGGAGAGTACTCTAAAATCTGTATCATAGGTTTCTATGGCCTGCTGGCACTGATGTCCAGTGGTGTCAACAGCTGCAGTAAATGCCTCTTTAAAAATAGCAGAAGAATGATGCTCCAAAAAAGTACTGTATATCAGATATCACATTATGTCAGAATTGCAGGATAGCAAAGAAACAATGAAAATAACAACAACTCACAAAGACATATTTTTATACAGATAGAAACTGAATGAAGCAAAACCGAGTGCATGCATCCTCAACCACATGTTTGCAATTCGTCCACAGGAAATAACAAAATAAATCAATTCTTTGAGTTGGTAAAGCCCCCCCCCCCAAAAAAAACACTTTTTGCGTGCCCTTTTTTTGGTTACAGAGCAGGAAATCACAGCTGCATGGACAAATCCACACCATAACCAGCTCCACTTCCCTCCTCACTCAGAGAACCCTTGTTCTTGACAGATTGTGAATGCTGCACTGTTCTCCTGCCATCGCTGAGGCCTGTTTATGGCTCCTGCCCCAGACTAACTCTCTCTCTCTCTCTCTCTCGTTCTCTTTCTCTCAACCCTTTAATGTTTGAATAACATCAGTTTTAGAATCATGGAAAATGGAGGCAAATGTCCTGCTCTGGCTGAAGGTTTGGAGACTCAAATAAAAGATTGCTGAGACATGGTGAGGTAGTCTAGCGGTGAGCTCATTAATGCTGCTTATTCAACTCACAAATAAGTTTAAATATATGAAATTGGTGCACATACTACTTTTTTTTCATAAATCATGAACGTTTTTGCTATGTCATACAGTACATTTCGTGCTATGAGAAACCATGATCTTTGCAACAACTGAAAGCATGTTTTAGGAAAGAGCTGAATAATTTTCCGAAAAGTATTTCACATAGTTTAAATATCATCAGTTTGAGCCACTAAAGCTGATTTCTAAGGCCCTGTTGTCCAACTGACAGAGACAAACACATAAAAAGCACTACTTTGGGCCTGTCTTTGGGTTTTGGTTACACAAGAATGAGGGAAGAGGTGCAAAATGCTTGCCAGCCACGTGATTTACAATTTAAGAATGCAAAACTTACAATGCTCCCTTTTCACAAACTGTGATGATGCATTTCAATGGTCATCAGCATCGTAAATCCTGCAGTTTTTATATTTTCATTAAAAAAAAAAGTCTAACACTATACTTGATGTTATATTACCTTTGCATCAAATTTGTTAAAGTTACTGTGAGGGTGTTTCTAATTTGTTTCTAATACAGCTGTGGGAGTGACTGTTAATTTGACATTGTTTGTTCTTCTGACTGCTATTAACAATCAAAGTTGAGGAGCTTTTCTTTAGCCCAATTCAATTGTCCTGCAGAGGCATGTCAAGTTACTTCTAACTTTCTTATCTCAAAAAGTGGTACTTTTATTTATTTATTTACTTTTAAATTTAGAACTGGCTATTTAAGGTTATCATGGTGTGTACACTGCAGTTGATATTGGAATAACCTGAAAGAACCTCTACTATCAACATGTTGTTCCTCTTTTCACTGGTTTAAAAAATGGTGGCCAAGATAGGCTTGGCATGAGGGAAGGTTTTTTTGAACTGTGTGTTCAGTACATGATCAGGCAGAGGGTGTTCACATCCAGGGTTTTCAGAGGTCTTGTGTCTTTTGTCTAAATCAGCTTTCCATTAATACGTAATACGAGTTGTTTCATATATGGGAGTGCTTTTAAACATTTCCAAAAAGTAGGAAAGTTGAGAATGCAGCTCTCTACATTCCTCACTGAGTAGAGAAGACCCTGGAGCTAATGTTGAACCTTACATTGACATATTTATAAAACCCAGGTGTCAGGCTTTACTTCATCAACTGGACCTGTCTTTTCTCATCAGAAATCTGCAGTGTTTAACTTGAATACTTTAGTTAATTTAGCAGTCAATTTGTTTATAACCGAGAGCAAGAATATCCCTTGTGTTTTGTCCTAAACCTTTTTATGATACCAGCTTAATTGCTACCAATACAATATAGTCAGCTCTAAATATTTAATTTTTCTAGTCTTGATTCTTGGTTTTGTTAGATTATTCTCTAAATTGGTTCAATTGGTAATTTCTTATTTTGTTACTTAATCTTTTATTAGTTCATTGGCTTATATCTTTCCTTGTCTTGAGTTTAATTTGTGTTTTTGTGGAACATTGTCCTGTCTAGTCTTGTGTTCGAGTTCCTGACCTGTTCCTCTGTGTCCTGCCCTGGTTCTACCTACCTGGCACTTGGTCTGTTTCAGAGTCAGTGTTCAACAAGTATCTGAGCTCTGCTCTATGGTGCCTCGTGTGGTCTTCTCCATCAGCCTGGTTTAGCTGCCCCCTCTGTTGCCAAGTATTCTGCCAGTATTCTGCCGTCCTGAAGCTTTCCAAGAGGCCTCCCCTAGCTGTTCCTGTTTACTGTTTTCCTGTGGTATCTATTGTTCACTTCACTACCCTCTTGTATCCGTCCGTTTTGTCAATAAAACATTATTACCTCACACTGCAGTTGGGTCCTCCCTCCTAGATCCCTGACATAGGTGCTAAATTCCTGTTGCAAAATTAAATCAGCATCTCCATTAAGCTTGTCAGCAGATTGAAGCATAAAGTGCTCCAAAATCTCTTGGTAGATGGCTGCAATGACTTTGGACTTGATAAAACACAATGAACCAACACCAGCAGATGTCAAGGCACCCAAATAATCTCTGACTTCAGAAACCTCACACTAGACTTTGGATTCTGAGCCTCTCCAGTCTTCCTCCAGACTCCAAACCTTGATTTCCAAATTAAATGCAATATTTACTTTCATTTGAAAAGAGGACTGTGAACCACTGAGCAACAGCCCAGTTCTTTTCCTCCTTACCTCTGGTGAAATGCTTCTGATGTTTTTTTTTTTTTCTGGTTCAGAAGTGGCTTGGTTTTAGGAATGTGAAAGCTGTAGCCCTTTGCTTGAAGATGTCTGAGCTTGATGACTCTTGATGCCTGCCTCCAGCTTCAGTCCACTCCTTGTGAAGCTCTCCCAAGTTCTTGAATCGGCTTTTCCTGACAATCTTCCCAAGGCTGAAGTCATCCATGTTGCTTGTGCACCTTTTCCTACCACACTTTTTCCTTCCAGTCAACTTTCTATAAATTTATTTTGATACAGCACTCTGTGAACAGCCAGCCCTTTCAGCAATGACCTTCTGTGGCTTACCCTCCTTGTGGAGGGTGTTGATGATTGTCTTCTGGACAACTGTCAAGCCAGTAGTCTTTCCCATAATTGTGGTTGCATGTTCTAAACTAGCCCAAGAGATACCCAGTATTTCTACTCAAAATTATTTAAACTAATCAAGCTGAAAATGGATTATTCTAATTTTTTGAGACACTGAATTTTTTATTTTCCTAAGTCGTAACAAACAGAATTACAACAAAAAACTGTTGAAATATTTCAGTTTGTGTGCAATGAATCTATAATATACAAAAGTTTACTTTTTTGAATTAAATTCTAAAAAATAAAAAAATTTTGTTTGAGCAAAATGGTATACACTGTGCTGCCAACAACATTACAGTCAAGCAATATCAAATGTTAGTATTCTCTTCCACCATCTTCTGAATTGCTGAAAATTGTGAATTTAGTTTTGTTGGGTTTAGTATAATGCCACCTTTATACTCAAAAACTTCTATAAAAGGATGCATTACATATGTATTACCTGACCATTTTAGAGGTTTCACACACAGGTCTCTGTTCGGGCTAATACAGGGTTGTTTATGATCAAAGTTATGATCAAAGATATACAACTCCAATTTAAGTTACTTTTGGGTGCAATAACTTTTACATCGAATGTAAAGTCTGTGTTTTATCAAAAAACACATAGGGATACTTAGGACACCTAATACTACAAAAAAAAAAAGCTGAAAAACCTTTTGTTAGAATTTGTTTAGGGTTAGGTGTTTTATTTCCATATATGCAGCTGCCTAATAATGAAGTATGAAGTCTACACTGGACAGATCAGGCAAATTCTTACTTAGTCTGACTAAAGTTATTGAGAAACAGAATCTGAAAATGTGAAACATTATTAATTTTATTTTTATAAAAAAATCACACAAAATACATACTAATTTACCAAGACATCCATTCTTTAATAAAATACAGCCATTCTTATCTTCACATCTGATTCAAACATGACATCATAACCAATTCCACTCATATTCACTGAATTGCACATAAAAATTACCCAACAAAAGACACTACTTAATTTACAATGACATTTGCTGAGATCCTAAGGCACAGGAACCATCTTCGTGGCATTTGTTTAGCTTATTGCAAACAAACACCTAAATGTGTGTGCATCTTGCAGATAAAAAAGCTTGATAAACAAAATGATCTAAAACCAAATTTATTTCAAAGCTGATTTAGAGTACATATTA
Source organism: Carassius auratus (assembly GCF_003368295.1). NCBI lineage: Eukaryota > Metazoa > Chordata > Actinopteri > Cypriniformes > Cyprinidae > Carassius > Carassius auratus. The sequence continues at coordinate 13,029,861 of NC_039256.1, forward strand.
AATATGATAAATATGAATTATTATTTTTTTTCCTTCTGAAAGTTTGTAACCAGTAAATGTTACCCCTTCAATATGAAGGACAATCTCACCGGTTGCATACCAACTGTTCATCTCTTCCATAATAGAATCTTCAACTGGAAATCGGCTGAAAATTGTCTAGTGAGACCAATGCTTTAGATACAAATATCATCAAATATTTAGACTTGATTTTCATTTGGTATCATTTTTTATAGTGCAAAGTCTGCAAACAGGGCACACAATGGCAGCAGTTTAACAAAAAATTATCTTAGCACACATAAGACACATTTTATACAAGACCACCGGCTAGTGGTCTTGTTTACAGGTGTGTCTAGCTCTTTAGGAAAGGGGTCATCATACACATTTTACTTAACAAAAGAATAAAATATGCTGTGTTGCACTGCAGCAACATGTTCCATCTAAAAGAAATAAGGTTGAAGAAATAAGGCTCTGTGACCATTTCAACCAGCTTCTCTTCCCTCTTTAGTCTGCTAATAGACAGCTGATCTAGGTCTACTTGTAAAGTTATCAACAGGTATATCATATTAAGAGCTTTTAAGAGAACATTAAACTTCTTCTGCTGTCATACTGAAAGATTCATTGTTGTTAAAACCTTTCAGCACATTTGGATAGTTTGGACAGAGAACTCAAGTCACCAGAAGGGCCCACTGGTTGCAATGTTCCCCCAACTCTGCCAGTTTTGAAAAATGCTATTGGATTCATACAGACTTTTACATTTTGAAACCTCCTTGTTTTGTGTTTTCTTGACTAACTTATTGGATTCATTCGGTTTCTTTCCCCGGTTTGAGGAATTCTGTGTATTGTTTTGTTGCAAAGATGTTGAAACCAGTCCATAGTTTCTGCCATCGTTGTTGTCCCAGTAGGTCTGCTCTCCAGTTCTGTAGCTAATGCAAAATTCGACCTTATTCTGAGGGGGCACGTACCCAGGCAGTTGAATGGCAAACGAGAATGTGTCTGTATCCTGACAACAACAGACATTATTCATAAATGTGCATTCCTCATCCTGGAAGCTCTTCCAGGTGTCGAAGGTGATCCGCACATGAACCAACTTCTCGTAGGCCAGGTTACGTACTTTGATGGTGCCAGTTAGGGCCCGCTCCTGTAGGGTACAGTTCTCCAAACAAACAAAGTTTTTCAGCAGCCGGCTACGGAAATCTAGGTAGTCAGCCGCTGGCTGCGGAAAGTCTAGAATTCTGTTCTGGGCCAAGTTTATATGAAGAGTGGCTGTGACATCCTCTAGGTCTTCCAGGTCAAACTGCAGTTCGGATGTAGCAGGTTCTCTTTTATCAAAAGCTGAGAAGACGTGCACCGCTGTTAATGACATACCCTTTGAGTCAGCAAACACAACCTTCTTTTTGGCCTTGGATTTTGGGGTCTGCCAGCCCAGACGATGGGGCTCCAGGTGGGTTCTGGAGCTCAAGCAGGGCCGCAGGGGTTTGTAGCAGGTGTTGACCAGGTTGCGCTTCCTGTAGTCTTCATAAGAGCTCAGGAAGTTACGCAATGGGGGAGAATGGGTGATGTACAGCTGCACAGCCACATCTACGGGCATAACTGGACCCGGCATTGGAGGACTGAGGAGATGAATAACTCTAAACACATACAGAGAAGCCAGATGTATGAGTACAATGTCTTTAAAATAGTTCTTAAGATATTCTGCTATAAAATGATGTTTTTGGAGGAAGCAGTCTGCCTTTATGAAACAACAAAATACAAATTAGACAAAGTGGAAATGACAAATGATCGTGACAGAGGCCCTGTAAATATATATGCAAGGGTTTCAAGCATTTCGATACTAACCAGAAAAAAAAAGTTACAAATACAAGTTTTATTTTTGGTGCGTTTTCACATGGTAATACAGTTGGATGCTGTGATTAGGTACTTTGTAGGTAACTTTTTATTGAACCCAAGTCCTACCCCCATCACTCATGTTAATCACTTCTCCTCCCCCCTCACTCACTTCTAGTACCTCTCATGAGAACTATACTAACGTTACATTTGAGAACTTTAATCGCGTTACCCGAACACGTAACGTAACCAAAGCAACAATTGGGCGTTCGAAAACTTTTTGTTAGAAAGATACGTGACAAAACATTTGTCATTATCACTTATATATATATATATATATATATATATATATATATATATATATATATATATATATATATATATATATATATATTAAATAATCACAGAGAGGTTAATTTTGTTTTAAATATCTTTAACATAACTAACATTAGTCGACGTGTCGCTAACTGTAATAGAGGCATCAGAAAACCCTTTGTATTTTTAAAACCTATTGGTTTAAATAACGTTCTTACCTTGTGGAACTCATTGAGAAGGTGCTTCAGTTTAAAGTGGTCTCTTGAGCAAAGCACATTACAGGAGATACAGGATTTTCAAACAATTCCAGAGCGCTGGATTTTAATGTAAAAATTCGTTATTGTAGCAGTTCACCCCCAGAACTAAAGCCTATCCGCTGCGATCTGTTGACACACCCACTCCACGCTGCACGCGACCACTGCGAGTCCTTTAATAAAGCCTCTTGTCGCTTATTTGCATATTCCACACCCCAGCCAATAACCGAGCCGCGCCTTTTTGTGTCGACCAATCATCACTGGAGGATATTTAACTGACATCCTCTTGGGTGTAGTAATGGTTGTAGCTTGTATTCTCTTTTATTTCAAGACTTGTAAATGTGAAATCCATAGACAGTAAAGTGAAATCAGCTGGAGGTGAGGCAGCAGGGTAATATTTAAACATGGTTGTTTGCCCTGTGAATGTAGGTCATGGATAAAGCGAATCTTTATTTTCTGAAGGATGTAATAAACCATGAATTTAAACTTATATCACTGACACTCACAAAATGTATACAAATGTATATAAAACAGTAACACAGACTACCATTAAGACTCAACAGTGCGTGGCGTGTTTACCATGGTCCAAAGGTCCAAATGGCTCTTCTTTGGCTCCATCCCACATGACTGTGGCGCATGATAGAATAATCTGATTTTACAGGCACTCCAACTTCAGGCCATCCAGTCCATTTCAAAGTCCTTCTAGCAAGCTATACTAATATATATATATATATATATATATATATATATATATATATATATATATATATATATATATATATATATATATATATATATATATATATATATATATATATATATATATATATATATATATATATATATATATATATATATATATAAACGTTTCTCTCTGCCAAGTCAGTCTCTTCCCTGTTTCTCTCATAGTTGCATGATTTGATCACCTAGTGATTATTATTTGATTAACGATTAAGTGATGACATTCTGATTGATTGATATGCATGACCAGATGTCCACCTCAGTGATCAATACCTTAGCACCTTCCTTACTGATGTGCAAATGTTGAAGCTGTTTCGACTGTAGGCCTATGTTTTGGTGATTAGAAGTTATCAGCCCAATGGGGCACGAAATAGCAAAGGGTCCAAACATGTGCAAATATAACATCTAAGACCTCTCTTTCTCTCTCGAAATGTAGCAACACCAAGACCATGGGTTTGATTCCCAAGGATCATGGTATGGGGCTGCCTGCGTCACATTGATAAAAATGGCGAGCGTGATATCACCTGTTGCAAAATGTCTCTGGATCAACATCCTTGTTGATCCTGGAACAACATTACAATCAACCAATCAGAATTTAGATATACCTTTTTCAGGAAGAATCTGTTTTAGGCTTACAATCAGGTGCTTCTACACCCTTGTTAATCAGCTATCATTATCCACTGATTTTAGGAATAAATTATGGGTAAGGTTAGGTTTAGGGGAAGGGATTGGGTCTATATTTTATTTTATTGGGTGTACAAGTCTATATTTTTGGACAATAATGTTGATTCAGGATCATCAAAAGATGTTGATCTAGAGACATGCCTTATACTTGGCAAAATCACGGCGAATTATGAAAATATTAGATAGGAAGGGAAATTATATTCCAACACTTTTGCGTTCTCTCAATAAAAGTTTGCCTTCCCCCGAGAAACTTTGCGTTCGGTCACAAAAGTTTGGCAGTATATATAGGAATGGGCAGTATTTCAGATCCATGTAAAATATGTATTTGAAATACAAAATACTATTTTGTATTTTAAAGACTTTGGCAAAAATCTAATGTCATTTGTATTTGATTAGTTTGATTAGATTAATTGTTCACATAGATTTTGTAGGCCTGCTGGGGTAAGCAAAGAAAAGTTCTGTTGCTATCCTTTTTGAATGAATGACTTTTTTATGAATGACTTGTTTGTCATAGAGTCAGTTTTGCTGATACAGAGTAGACCCTTCCTTACCGAACACCAAGAAATTGAATACAATTATGAGTCTTTCGCAAACTGTTACTTTAAAACTAACCTTTATCTGGGAAATCACAGGGATACGTGAATATTTTATCTGTTAACTGGTTGCATGTCAGATCTATTTCATGACTCAGACAGAGAAAGCTGTTGCAATCAAACATTGTTTACTTAATCAAGTCACTGGTGAAAGGATAGATCAAACAGGTTTTTGCATAGAAATATGTAACATTGGGATAAAATTAGCATAAAATGTACTAAAAGTTTAAGTATTAGTGTAGTGGTCTGCTGATATGTTCATGCCACGTACTTTTAACACTAACCGACTGCAATATGCATTTAATTACAGTTAAATTACTCAAACATTAAAATTTTTGCGGCATTTGTGGTAGAATAACATCTGCAAGGTTTTAGACTGACCTCAACCATTAACATCGTTGCTTCTGTGGCATAACTATATGCTATAACCTAGCAATTGCATAATTGGCCCTGGGTCATGCTGCCAAACCCCACTATGGCACACAACCTGAAATAAAATGAGTGACTGGCTGCGTTTCAAAACTTCAATGTCTTATTCGGTGCCAGCTGGAATATGCAACGGTGGAGAGAGACATCTAGTGGACATTATAAAAAAAAAAGTATTCATTTTAAATGTAGTCTTAAATCTAATCGACAACCGCTTTCCACGCTATTTGCTGGGCTGCCATGTCAGGTACAATAAAAAACAATCTTATTTTAGAGAAACTTGGAGACTGATAGACAGATGCTCTCCTTACTACCTAGGTTTAGAACAGAACAGTTTAATGGCCCAGAACATAAGCTGATCCAAACCCACAGAAAATTATCCCCAATTATATGTATGTACAATATAATACACATAATAAAACAATGAATTGTTAAATATTTATTACTATGTGATAATATTTGTATTTAAAAAATCTTTTTTATTTTATGTTTAATGATTTGATAATGTATCTATTACTTTTATTTGATTCTTTTTTTTATTAATAATTAAATAATTACATTATAGATAAATATGATTTGGTTTTCCATAAATTAATGAATTTATAATGAATAATATAAATGAATTTTACATATTTTTTTCTTTAAAATTCTGTTAACTTGCAACTGCTGTCCCAGGAACAGCACTGCAGGTCTCAGGCTTTGAGATCAGCATTAATATCTCTCATCCAGCAGAGGGCGCTGTTGTTCTGAATAGCGTTCACACGCATCTCATCACACTCAGAGACCAGTCCTTCTGTACAAATGTCTGAGTTGCAGTAGTTAGTGTGTACAGGTTCTCAGTATATTTCTGCTTCCACTAATGAAGCAATTTGGTGACGTGTGCCAAGATGTCACTGACACAAAATGCAGAGCGTGCAAAAACATCTTTGTGAAGCTTTTTTTTTACCATGAGGCAGTAGAAATTCTGATACCGTGAACAAATTAACACTTCACAAACAGTCACTGCTGTCTTATTATTTTCTTATTTGGCCAAATTACCCGTGAGCGCTGTGTTTCCGAAACTAATTCTGTGTCTTGTGTCAGTTTTCCATTGGATCGGTGTAAGGCTCAAGAGGGTGAATGTGGCATAAGGCCAGGATGGAGAATAGAACATTACAAGGGTATCTGAATGGGTCACTTCTCCACTTTGTACAAAACTGTTCCAATGTGGGAAGCGTCTTGAGTCCCTTTGTGTGATTCTCAGGGGTCCCAACTGGGTTTTGGGGGGGCTGGTGTTGTTTCCCTGTAGATCGGAATGGGAAAGGGGGCCTTAAATGGGGCATCTAGCTGAATGCCTGTTTTAAACACTTGATTTATGTGCACAGACTAAGAGCCATTCTGTTTAGTAAGTGATGTGTCTGTGTAAGCAAGCCAGTGTGTGTGTCTGAGTGTGTATTTGTTTGATAGACTGGGCTGAAGATGTGCAGCTCATTGAGATTCTGTCTCCAAACACAGTGTGTAATAGACAATAGTTCACTGTCTGTAAACAACATATAGCCTACAACCACTTTAGTAGCTGGTAAAATTCAAAAACATTGTAATTTTAAGCAGTTCAGATATCATAAATATCAATTTAAGTGATCTGAATAAATTCCTGAGAGCATCATTTATCAAATTTTCTTAGAAATATTAATAAATTCAAACAATAAGTCAGTGGGGATATATATTTGATTGAAATTGATTTGATTTGATTGAAATTTTTAATTAAGCAAATGGTTTGGAGATGATGGGAATAAAACCACCAGCCTTACAGTTTTATTGTGTTAAATTGTGTCAAAACTTGCTTCAGTTTCAAGAAATTAGTCACTAAAATGATTTGGATATTGAATAGTTAAAGCCAGTTGTGATAAATGGCAAGTCAATTTGCACTGCATTATTCAGATGCTTTCTTTTCCTTGGAAAACACACATAAACAATATTTTTTCGTTTGTTGTCTTCATGTTTAATCAGGTAAAATGTTTCTTTTTATTCAGTTTGGCTTCAGCAGAGGATGCCTTTATCCATATTAGGGATTTCTTGCATAAGTTATTGCTTCTAAAAATAAAAAATAAAATGATTACTTCTATGAGTCCATTTTTGACTTTCTGTGCGAAAGCGGCACGCCCTTTGGATTATTCACATGCGATTGGAACAGCTACTCATGTGCTGGACTGTCATGATTTGGCTAATGCAGGACACGAATGAATGATGTGCATCAGAGGAGATTTCGAAGTTGGTATACGCAATTCCAACTAATAAAGATGTGGGTATATGCCCTATACCTGCTTATTCCCTGCACTAAACCACTGATTATTGAAGACTTTAAAGCTTTTGACTCAGACATCCCTCTCACATACATAATGTTTGTTCACAAATGAAGACTCAAAGCTGATTAATATTGTGGAATTCAAAGTTATTTACCATTCACATATGAGATCAGCACATAGTTGTTTACCAATAGTTGTCCATCTCAAACACATTTGTCTAACCCCCCTGTCCAGACAATCTGCAGCACCCTGCCAAATATTTAGCACTTTTCCATGGATAAGAAAAAAGGGTGATTAGTTCTTTAAAAGAAATGTTAGTTATTTTTTTTCTCTTGGTGAGACAGCAATTTGCGCAGTGAGAAAAGAGAATAGCTGAGATGTCTTTCTGTAAACATGCCTATCATGTTGGCCTTGGCCTTGAAATTCACTTCATTGCTGCTAGTTCAGAGCACAATTCATGATTCATAGGTTTTGAGTCGATTCAGGAATGAGTTTTGCAAATTCAGAACCATTCGATCCAGTTAACAATAAGATTTGATCAATTTATTTCTTAGTTTTCATTAATGACTCAATTCCGTTTTTTTAAGGTGCATTGTTAAAACAACGTCACACTTTGGATGTCTCCAATAATTAAATTATGTGTGTGTTTTATACTATTGAATGATAGCTACTTCACTGAACTGCAGTTTATCTGATTATTTTATTTTAAATTGATTCTTGATCAAAACAAAGAAATTATAATTCAAAAATCCATGTTTCAAGTCTTTTAATCAATGCATTGTGACTATACGAAAAGTCACATGATATTTGGCAGTTGTCTCAAAAAGTGATTGGTCCCAAGAGAAAAGATGGAAGAGTTCAAACTGTGTTCTTCAGGGTGATCAGATCATGTATTACAGACCTTGATTCTTACAAATAAAAGGCAAAGTATAGGAGTCCATTCCTTATATACAAAAGATCTGCACTCCAGAGGGCTTTAGACATCTATGTAAAATTATTCCTCCAACATTGAGGTGAAAAGATGAATCTGCTGAATTAACCCTGCCACACTTAGTCTATTGACAAAATCCATTTGTGCATAATATAATAATCTATCTCTGCTTGCTTGGCTGACTCAGAATGTTTATAGGCAGCGAGTTAAGCCTTCAACAGACTCTGATTCTAGCCTCTTTGTCCACCTATTTAGCTGCACAGCTTGCTTACTAAATGTGTCGCTGTAGGCAGTTGTGAAATTACAGAAAAGTCTGAACAAAAGAGCCATTTTCTCCCCTCAGTATTTTCCTCTTCTCCAGTTGGCTCATCAGGGGGAGGGTGAAAGCCACTTAAATGGTAAATTTTTTCCTGTGACAGTCATTTTAGACCACTGAAACGTCAAGCTGACTACTGATGCCGAGTGCACACAGATAAAGCCACCTCTGTCTGAATACAACATACTGACAAACACCTAAAAACACACATACTGCATATAAACATGAATACACAATATAAAGAGTTCATGAAAGTGCAAGGTTCATTTATTCATTTTGTGTGAGATCGGAAGGATGTTAAATCTTGTCATTCAGCTGTGTTAAGCACTGCGATCTATAAGTGATGAATGAAGAAATTATTTTCTGTCATCTATACAATTTTGCTATTAAAAATATATGCATTTGTAATTAATTAAATTCATCTTTTATTGAGTTGAATGTTATTTTGCAATAATCATACACAACAGTTTTCTTCATGAGTAAAAATTCAAAGGTCATGTAATACAATTATTCATATCTACAAAAAGTTGGTTTAGTTACAATATACACTTAAGTAATTAATTGTGTTTAACATTGTAATTAATGTGATTGTTAAATATCATACAAAAACTACTTTCTCTATGTCTATTTGTCTTCCTTTTCACGACAGGATTTTTTATCCATGATGTTTTTAAGGTGCAGACTAGATGGTGAACTTCCGCTAAGTCATATTTTTGACACCCTGACAACATCTTGATGCCGTCTTTTTTTATATGCAACAACAAGCTTATCCTTCACTGGGTCCGAAAAAGCATTGATAGCTGACATTTCTCTCTTTTTTAAGCATTAAAAAACTTGGCAAAGAAGTTGCAGACAGAAGACCATCCCTCTCCGCAGTAGCTCACAGCGGGCTCCATGTCTGAGAATCCATCATTCATTACTTCTCCGAACCCCTCATCCTCCTCTTTCTTCACCTCCTCTTTCTCCTCTTCCTTATCTTTCTGAACTTCTTTTACTTTCTTCGTGGGTGCCTCCGTTTTCCGTTTGCTCTCTTCTGGCATTCCCTTGCTCATGTGCGTGGTGGTCTCTTCTCCGCTTCTCTCCGTGAGTTTCATGTGAGATGCGCTGGGTGCTTTCTTACACAGTCGTGTTTTCAGGACTTTCTCCCCCTCGCAAGCATTCTTTCGCTTCTTCAGTTTGCTAACCACCTGTTTCCAGTACTGGGAGGACTGGGAGCTGTAGATAGAGCATTCCTGAGGTTTTCCAGCAAACTGGCACGTGTAGTGAGGTCTGAGCCCATCCTCACTTGGGGTGGTGCAGCTCACCTGGAGCTGGATGTTAGCTCCTCTCTCTCGCGCCTCCCAGGTGCAGCGGTGCCCATCCTTAGTGCTCAGTTGACCTGACCCCAGCGAGGGGTTTACCACTGTACTGTCTGATTCAGTCACTGTTTCTGATGGCTGCTTGGACTTCTTTTTTGCCTCAGAGAATGACAGGAGGAGGAAGAGGAGGGAAAGGATGAAGGGTAGACTCCGCCCTCGCATGGCCGTGTGAATGCAGGCTAAAGAATGGAAGAAATCCCTGATTCAAGGTACTCACAGCAGCCTCAGAATGCAGACAAAATCACAGCACCTGCAGAACAGAGATGGAAAAAAAAATACTATGCTGCAGGGTTATTATAGCCAAAACTAAAACCACGAAAACATTTTACTTGAATTGAAATAAAGTCAATCTTAACTACAATAAAGGAACTAAAATATAAAAAAATTTAACTTAAAAAAAAAAGTTTTATTTCAGATAGTTGCCCAGATAACATTTCTAATTTTCATTTCGTTTAACTGTCCTAAAATAACTGAAATAAAATGTAAATAAAATTGAGCAAAAACTATCCAGGTAAAAATAAATAAATAAATAAAATGAAAATATCAAAATAAAAACTAAAATATTAAGACAAATTATAATAATATCTCAGTGTTACTAAAATAATGATGCAGACTACATACTTGATTATTAAATAATAAAGCATTTTTAAATTACAAAATTAAAATGATGAAATTAATGTTATAATTTAATTAAATAATTATAATTTTGTTCTCTTTAAATGTGAATAGATCTGTATGAGTATGTATATAATACATCAATTTAATTTAACAACAGCCTGATGTTGCACTAAATCACATCCTTCCATTGTCATCTTCATAAATAAAACTAGCATGTATATAATGTGTTTGCCTTCCTTTTATGCCCCTAACCACCTGCATTCTAAAAAACAGCTGTAAAGTTGAATATTTAGTTTAATGTTTAATATTTATTTTCTCGCAGTGCTTTTTTACTTACCGAGCTGATTGTTCCTTCAGGACTGCGAGTGATAGAGGCTTGTGGAAGGATAAGAAAGCAGAGGGGAGAAATAAAGGATGGAATCGAGGGATAAAGACAAAAATAGGGGAAAGGGGGGCTGGATGGTGGATGCTTTTTGGGAGCATCAATAGAGTATCCAAACCGCCCAGAATCTGGCACCTCCCTCCTCGTCTGAAGACAAATGGACACCCCTCACCCCATCCCTTCTCTCAACTTCTTTGTCTCTTTTCACACAGTCTCTCAGTTTCTCTCTCACCTATCCTCATTTCCTGTGCACTTGGAGTCTTACGACATGAATGAATAGAATTCATTTTTTATTTTTGTCTTGGAATAAATATTTAAATAGAACTGGAACCATTTAGGGAGACTGCTTATTACTTTAATGTTAAAAACATCAAACAAAAGTTTCTTGTTGTTTGGGCATATTTCTTTTTAAATGTACTTATCTTTGGATCAGTGAGCATCATGCAATTTCCTAAGGGGAACTTTTTTTAAAAGCAATAATGTAGACTTGAAAAGCTCTTCTGTGTGTGCCTGTGATTTTGTTTATAGACTGATTTGTGAGTTTGTGTGTGTGTGTGTGTGTATGTGTGTGTTTGTTATTTGCATTTGCGTACATGCTTGCGTATATATGGCAACACTTTCTAATCCTAATCCATCCCTGTGGCTGGGTCGTGCTCTGCTCTTTTCCCGCTCAGTTAATGCAGATTCCTGATAATCAGTTGTGTCTCCATACCAACCTAACCCCAGCTGCTGACCCACAGCAGACGCTGGTAAAGTCGTACATGGCTGTTGTCTTACTCAGGGCCTCACAGGGAGTTTGGATTCATTCCAAACCCTGATTGTGATTTTGGGAATTACCGGGTGACCTCAGAGGCAAAGCGATGGATGTATGGGAAGCTATGAGCATCTCATGAGTGAGGAGCTTGCTGGAATCAAATGTGACCCTGGACCACAAAACCAGTATATTTGGGATGTATTTGAAAGAAAAAAAAAATTTGGATTTTAAGTAAAGATCAAGTTCCAAGTTGTTAATTTCCTACCATAATTATATCAAAACATCATTATTGATTAGTAATATGCAGCTTCATTTGCACAACTTGACTCAATTGGGGATTTTCTCAGATTTTTTTTCAGATTCTGGATATTCAAACTGTTGTTTCTAGGCCAAATATCCTTACATACCTTACATCATTGGAAAGCTTATTTATTTAGCTTTTATATGATGTAAAAATCTAAATTTCGAAATATTGACACTTAAGGTTTTGTGTTTCAGGGTCACAGATTAACAAATAGAGTCTGCTTCTACTCACTGCATTAAAGTCACAAGCGTTTTGCTATTCTTGTTATCTTTAAAATTTTCAGGGATGATTAACCCACAGTGCAGGTTTTGCGGTACAAAGGGTTAATTACTTTAATTTAATGACTCAAGCACTGACCAATGAGTGCCACTGAGAAAAAAACAATAAAACAACAACCAATTTGGATATTAAATATGGCCCTGAGATGCTCTGCATAGTAATTCATTTTGAAGTTTATTGAAATTTTTAATTGAATCTCAGAAGAATGTGTGGCATGTGTGAGGGTTTTCAGCTCAAAGAATGTGTTCTTGTTAAGATGCAGAAAGAATCTCATCAGTGGCTTCTCAGCAGTCTGTCGGGATCAGAGCAGCAACATCTCCCTCTGCTGGTGGAGGTGATGTGATGGATTTAGGTTTCTTCGGGAGTTATCTGCCTTATTTTGCACCATGGAAGTTATTTTCTTTGAACGTGCTAGACTTTTTAATTTATTAAATCCTGTAGGCAAATGATGAGATGAATAAAAAAGTTCCTTAAACAGTAAAACTATACATTTCAAGAATCCTTGAAACATACACAAATATTTTGAAACCAAAGATTTATGAATTTCAGGTTCATTGGCTGGGATAAAAGTGAAAGAACACTTTTTAGGGGTAAAATGCTTCCTGTAAAAAATGCCTCTTTGGAAGCATGAAAAGTACATATTCTTGTTGTACCATGGACTGCAGCACCAAAAGCACTACTTTTGGTCAAACCAGAAATATTATGATCTGTTATCAATTGAAAAGTTGTGGTAAAACAACAGCTGGATTCATGTGGAGCGTAAGATGAGTGAAGTGCTCCCAGCACCTGTCAACAGACACATCACTCGCACACAAGTCGCAATCCAGCCACTCTGCCTTTTTCATTTGAATGACATTCAGACGGTTTTCTCCGTCCTTGTGTCTGTTATTTTTCCCCTAACGACTGATGATATGTGAGATCATCTTCTTCAACGAGCGTCTGATGACACTACACGAGTCCTTGATGAGGAACGCCGTTTCTTCAACACCCAGTCCCGGTTTATATCTGCTGAGCAGTTCTGCAATCAGCGTGCACAGTGGCCATCCAGCCTCACTGATGGTGATTACAGAGCAGGCATGATGCACCCCGTGTCGACCTTGCGGGCTGCTAATGATGGGGGAGAATCTAATTGTGAATCATACGGAGGCCAAGACACTCGGGACAACTGCAGGCCCATCAAACGGGATCTGAATGCATGGACTTCAGATTTCTTCAACCATCCTATGTAAATGAACAAATGATCACCCTATGAATGTGGTCTCCATGACAACACACCACTTACGGGCACTTCACTTGGAATTGTGAGACAGAGATGTGTGGAGTCAGCTTAGGTGCTTCAGGCCATCACCTAGTCAAGATAAAGTAGTGATTTATTGTTATGTGTGGGACAGGCAACGCTCAGCTCGCCCCTTCCACCCCAGAGTGCATTCAGCACCTCTGGCAGATATTGTTGCATGCCTCCTCTGACCTGATGTGATTTGGGATTCTTCAAGCAGATGTTTGATATAAAGAGAGGGCTAAATTATTACTCAAAGTCTTATTTTTGAGTAAATAGTCTTACATGTTGTTTCAAACCCATGTGCACTGGAATTTCTAAACCTAAAGAATCTTTACATTTCTTTTTCTGAAGAGCAGTTAAGTTATTCTGTGACCATGTCTGTCATGCTGCTGAAAGGACAAGGACACACACACACACACACACACACACACAAAAAAACATCTTTTGTATGATATATTCCAGGTCTTTTGAAGGAATATGATCGCCTTTTGTGAAAAGCACTCTGAAATTTACTGTTATTTAGTTTTTTACTGAAAAGTCCCTGTGTAGCGTAAACATTTTATCCAAGTTTGCTTTAGGATGCAGTAATTCTAAACGGAAGGTTGGCATCACATGAAAGTAAACATTCCATTTTGAATATGCCAAAAGGATATTGAAGGAAGAAGGGGAAGATTTTCAGGAAATAATCTATACTTGGTCTGTCTATCACACAAAGCTTTTATATGATTCAAATAAACTGAATACAGGTTGACCTATTCCATTATATTATGTAGCTTTGTAAATTTAAGTAATATATCACCTTAACCTTGAATACCTGCCAATTTGACATTCCCTTTTTGTGTAAATATATTGCATTTTCAGCTTTACGCAAAATAAATATCTAAAACGACACATTTACAGAATAGATATGAAATGTTCTACATTCTCCTGAACAGCCATCATTCTCACTCTGCACTAGTTCATTCATCTCCTTGAACTTCTGTGATTTGTTCTGGTCGTCTTTCTGACTCAGAGGTAAACAAGGTCCTTTATCACTTCTGGGATTAAAATAAATAAATAAATAAAAGAAAAACCTTTTAAAAAAAGTTTCAATGGTTAAAATTCTTTACTTTCCACAAACTAACAGAGGTGACTTCATTTCTTGTCACACTAGGGGACTGAAGATTTTATGATTAAAGAAAAAACAGCAGCAAAGTCTAACGGCTTCAAGTGATCAACAAGGAAAACCTCAGTGCTGATATGCTGTGAGTGTGTCTTCTATCTGTTATTTTCTAAATAATGATTTGTAACACTTCATAACCCTCTTTAATGAGATATTAACACATCTAATCACAGGTATGTACATATATCCACATATTAATATGAAAGTATATTTAGTTTAATGGGATTTCAGCTATTTCATCTGTTTAGCATTAGCTTATATAATGTTAATATTCTGTGAAGTTCACTTCGCAGGGCACTTACAGTCAAATAGAACAAACATCTGAAGTGATAAGAGATACATACAAAAAGTGCAGATTGGTGGAACGTAAAGACTGGAATTGAGTAGGCTACCACTGCCTTAACAGAAGCTTTAAAATTAAATGAAAGTAAAATGATTGAATCATTTTAGCTCACATAAGTATTCATGTATTTGAATAGCCATATGATAAGCAACATAATGTACAATCATCTGGTGATTATTTTAAAATTAAAAGTGGTCACCCTGTCTTGTTTATTTCTCAATAATCTGTTTGTTGTGAACAGGCATCATTTTGCAAACAGTATTATTCAGATAAGTGCACAGTTAAATATGAAGTGTGTGTTTTTTAGGTGAGAGATTTGAAGAGAATAATGGCCTTAGGCCTAATAAGTGACAAATTTAGGTAGCTTAGTTTAACGGTTGATAGAACTCAACTGTCATCATTCTCTTGAATGTAAGATCGATACTGGGAGGAATTACTGACTGGCTCAGTTGAAAGAATTGATTTGCTTCCAGACACTTGCCTCTGACACCACATTTTCTAGAAGACAGATTGTTTTAATAATCACCATAAACATAAAGTTATGAAAACATAAACAATAAGTTCTGAAACAGAACTTCTGCGACAGAATAGATATGAAACCATTCTTTTTCAGAAGAGCAAAGCTACATCTTCTTCAGTCTTCTGTGATGCTTATGGGAAATATTTATTTACAAATTTTCAAATCAGAGAACCAAAGTAGTCACATGCACTTTTCAATTTTAAGATTTGAGGTCTTGGTGTCTTGCTTTAATATACAGAATTTCATGTACACACTAGATTAATACACAATCTGGCCAGGAGTGAAATGCAGAAAAGTAGCAGATGTCAAACGGAACATTTTAAAATGCAAATGAAGCGATTCTAAACATAACTTCCCAGAGTGGTGTTCGACTTTTGCACAGCACTGTAAATTAAACCCACATTAACCCCAAAGTCTGATGAGGTTAAGAATGTTTGTCTGCAGATTTCTCTATGCCACACCTGAAGAAACTCGACTGATGACTAATTAAAGTGCAAAGAGAGCGAGAGTGCTGCTAAAAAAAAAAGTCAAATGGTGATAATCACACACCCCCATACACACACACAGAAACACATGCACAAACACACATGTCTAAATTTATTACGCCAGCAACGGTTCTTTGGGAACCATGCTGACGTTGTCATGGCTACACAGCTAATTAGTGAATAAAGCTGTAGGTGCTTAGTGTTGCTTGCTGGAGAGTACCAATACACACTTAGATGGTTGTATGGCTACATGCCACCAAGTGTATGTGTATTTAAGAGCATTTATTATGTGGGCAGGTTGACTAACCATGCTAACACTCATCATCCAAAACAATCATGCTTTTTGTGAAATGGTCGTTGTGCAATATCGATCATTTGTGGATATAAGAGGGCAGCTAGATTGACTTGTTGATAGAGCCACCTTTTAGCTTGTTGTGACTGAGTGATTGAGATATTTGTTCTCTCAGACAGCCACATAATGATGTGTCTCAATAGAGAGAGGGTCATCAGGGTTCTTGAAATGACCTAGAATTAACACAGAGTGACACGCCTCTGGTTCTAGTGCATGTGTGTCCCAAGGATAATGTGAGAAAAGTCTCAGCATGACACACTGCAATATCAAGTTTAGTTTCAGGACAAAAAGCTTTGTTTTTCAGTGCAAAACATGTTTTGCAGGCACCATCACGATCACACACAGGGTTTAGAATATTAACATGCAGATCCTGTGCCATGATTATAATTACTATTTCAATGGCAATGTAATATACTATAGACTACGATTTCAAATGTAAGAAATTAGAAATTATAGAGAGTTTCTCCTTACAAACAGAGAATGAAAGGAACAACCTTGAGTGGATTCTTTATTATTCACTTGGGAAATATTGCTCAGACTGAGCTTTAAACACCCTTTAAGTGAAAAAAAAAAGCTTTAGTCCTTCTATAAGAAATATAAAAGGATAGAGGAGAATAATACTCGGGATAACACTTAAAAAACTGATTTTGTATTATACACAATACGGTTCAAGCCTATTTATTATGCAATGAAATCCTACCATATCTCATCACTCGACAGATATTTCTTTGTTTTTGTTTTTTAACCAGCCTACTGCTTTTACTTCCTTTCCACTTCATGATAATAATAACATTAAAAATAGCAATGAAGCGGTTGTCAGTGCTGTTTTTGATTAGACGGGATTCCGCACATTTAATTGCAGCCTGAAGTGACTTTCAAGTCTGGCTTTTGTCATGTTTCTTGAGAGTTTGGACCTTGAACTGTCAGATTGATCTGATCACATGGCAGGTTGATTAAATGTGGAAAATGATTAAATGCCATTGTAATCAAACAAACTGTAGATCTGGTTTTGCTGTAACACTAACAGCAGTGTAATAAGTTAAAACTACATGTGGAATACATTCACTTTTCGGTAACACTTTACAATAAGTGGTCACTTGTTAATATTAGTTATATCATGAGAACACACAGAAGATTTCAGCATGTTAATGCATATGACAATGTTAATGTATTTGGTCTTGTGGAATAGATCTGCCATGCTGCTGCTCCTGTGTACATAATTTCGAAAAGATGTCCATATGTAATGAAGGGCACATGCATAACCATTCAGAGTGAGCTAAATTCTAAAGATTTCATTGACAGAGTATCAGCCATTCATAGTGATATGGATGCACTGCCTACTGTCACATGACTTTAATAGTAAATATTAATTGCTATCCTAACAATTACTCTCTCATCCCATTTAAAAAAAAAAATAAATAAAAAAAAGTTCCCTGGTGCATATGCTACATGCATGCTCTTACTGGATTATTTTTATAAGAAGACTTTGTGACATAAAGCTTTGGAAATAATGTGACAGGTATTATAATAAAGCCATTTGAATTGAACTAAATGGTACAAAGGTGGGGGCAGAATTAAGACAGGAGAAATGAGAGAGAGAGAGAGGGGTAGCAGTGACAGATAAAAAGAGACAAATTTTCCTCTAAAGGTCGATTTACACACTAACGAGAAGACGTAGTCCGCTGGGTGATTGCAGTTTTGATGAGGCTCTTGAGGAGAGCAGTCCCACAGGACTGAAAGCCTCTGGCTATCTGAAGCCTAGCTCCACAACCTTCTTTATCCATTTAACACATGTCAGTAACTTAACCCTATGAACCTGGCCTGAATTGCCATCTTGAATTTAACAGAATTTTAAGACATTTAAGAAGTATTAAAATGCTTTTGTAATTGATTTTAAAACATAAAACTTGCCTTTATTTCACAAGCATAAATATTTGTATCTGTTACTCCTTTTTATGAATTGTTAATGTTAAAATGTTATGTAGAAACATCTAAATTGATCTAAAATGATTTTATTCTATTCAGAAATATTATTTAACGTATATTTTGAACAAATATGATAAATATGATAAATATAACAAATATTTTTGCTGTATTATAATATATGAAATAAACAGTGTTAATCTCATAAAATAATTCTGGGATAGCTCTGCGTAAGATTGCACTGCCATCTGTTCATCTCTGTACAATGCAGTTTGCTATTTTATTCTCAGACATTTATGTATTTTCCATTTTTAGAACAAAACATTTGCTACACTGAATGAGATTTCTTGTTTTAAAGGCACTTGTTGCTCTGATAATGCAGTTTTTATGTGATGCAGCAGCATTCTGCACATCGCAACCCTTCAAAACTACAGATATGATGTTTGTATCCTCAACAAACACTGCAAAATTCATAGAAGATGGTGCACCAATCAGAAATGTGTCTCAGGAAAGGAATTGTTTGACAACTTGATTAAAAAATTCCTTGAGACAATAACATGAGAATTACTTTGCTCAGTCTTACATAAGCTCTCTGGGAAAAGGTGGTTTGAGGTTTTCTGGTTTGTTTATTTGTTTGTGCACAATGCATTTTGAGTTAAATGAATGGCAGGGTTGTGTGTCTTTACCATTGGGAAAAGAGTGAGTTGATCAGTACATTCATTCGTCACAGCCTGGAGAAGGTACAGTATACGCCGCTTTGTTTTTGAATTATTATTACAATATAAATGAGGATTAATTCAATGTCTTTTTCATACTCACTTGAGGAAATGATCTCTCTGACTCACTCTTTTAATGATCTGCTGCAGATGTTGTGTGTGGTGGTCTCTTGCAGAGAAACTGACTGAAATGGTGAATGATATTGAATTTAAAATCATCCTCTTCTATTTGCAGCATAAACACAGTGTGTGGTTATTTGTGCCCAGAGCAGATCCTCCCTACACGCAAAATACGCAAGCTCCAAAACACCAGGGGGCCCCCTTGCTCTCAAAGATGATTTAATTTTAGCTTTGTTTTTTCAATTTGGCCAGCAGTTATGAAAACGTGAATGTTCATTTCTTTTATTGCAGTGCGATGTGGCCCTGTCTGCGTAAAAATCAGTCAAATCATGTAATGTGAATGTCATACAGTCTTGCTCGAGACTAAAAAAACAGGGGCCCACAAAAAGGGCCAGAAGAAGTCTAGGATTGGCACTATTTGTGGCACTCATCTTTCTTACATAAAGTCACATTCAGTATTAATCACAAAAGTGAAATACTCGTCCACAGCGTGTTCAGTTCCTTGAAGAGTTCAGGTCAATAAGTCATGACTTAGGCTGTGGGAATGTGTCAGAGATTGTTTCAGCATTACTTCACTGGCTGCATAAATACATTATTTATATTTTTATTGGTCAGATATTTTTAAAGGGATGTTGTTTTAGTGACCCAGGATTTCCCCTTTACAACCCCAAGACTCCCTCTGGATGCAACACTTCACCTTTTATTTTTATATATATCCTTTAAGCTCATTCAAATATTGATTTGTGACATACATTTTTCTCAGGAATTGATAAAAAGCTGTTTGAAATGTACTGACTTTACATAAGAATAAGAATCCTTAATGAGTGTGGCCATCATCATTTGGCAGATTTCTTCTCTTTTCAGAAGAGTCTCTCACATGACATTGCTAGTGCAGAATCTGGCTCTTTCTTGATTTAAAACCACATATTCTTTTTCAATGTGTTGTTTGGGACTACAGCTGTAGAATTGAATCACATTGCCACCATATATATATATATTTTTGTGACATTTTTCAACAAACTTTCTTAGCTATGTAAATGTGAGCATTCCATACAGACATCTACTGTTTTTATATACAGGTTATAAGTACTTTAACCTAACCCTCACTTTTCATTTAATTTCAAAAAAAAATTTTGTACAAATGAGTGCATCTCCTAAAAAACACTTCTATCAACTGTTTTGTTTATGCTATTTAATTGAATTTGTTTGGTCATCAAATGATAAATGTGTTATGTAACTAATAAATTCTTATCAAATCAACTAAAGACAATTTCAATTTGGTTTCTGAAGGAGAAAATATCTTTTAAATCAAAGATATCTTGTGATATAATTCAAAAATAGTCCAGAAGAGTCACAGCATGATAAAGTTAGCAAATAGAAAAACAATAATCATGAAGCAGCAACTGCTGAGTAATTTACTTGTGCTGCAATGCATCCGTAGGAGCTTTTTAAAAATTTGCAACATTCAATATGAAATTGTTTTTTTTTTTCATTTTTCAGACAGCTCTGTTAGGCTTGGGAGTAAATGGTTGGTCTGATTTATTTATATGAAGATTCTTTGTAATTCAAAACTGGATAAAATGTAATTTTCTTTTATGTACAGTGCACTATCATGTTACTACACACAGCTGTGTGTTCTGAACAGTGGGTAGGGTTACTGGGTTTTTAGGGGTCTGTGTTGGTCAGGCTAGATTGAGGTTGCAGTGCGACTCAAAGTCTTTGTTCTGAGAAGATGAAACACTTCCTGAGCCAGGTGAAGCTCAGAGCAGCATCTTTTTATCAATATTTTTTTCTCTCTCTATTCAATTGGTTTCGAAGAGCTTTTGAATACTCTCACAAGGCTGAAGAATTTCTGAGTGAAAGTAGGATGACAGTGAAAAGCAAAGAAACAGAAATTGCTTCATCTCTACAAAGGTTCACTCTCTCACTCCGACATATAAAAAATAAGTTGCTTGAAAATGGCTTAAAATTAGGGTCATAGGTATTATCATGAGTCTGATAGCTTCCTTTAGTTCTCTGTATCATGTGAGTATCTGTACAATCTTTTCAGTCTGTAATGAAAAACTTAAGTCATGTTGTATTATATTTTTGAGCCAAGGAATTAAAGAAACAGCACATAATCTTAAGATATTTAATTTTTCTTACTAATTTGCCAATGTCTATAATAAAACATCTTATTGACCATTTGGATAAGAGACAGACAGTGCCCAAAATAAATATTCATAATAGATTTTATGATTTATTGATATGTTGATGTTGCTTGTTCACTTTTTAAATGCAATTTCCAATGTGCCTACACAGTACACGTAATGATCATATTCTTGTTGTTTCCTTGTTTGTTCAAGGATGCTGTGCTGCAGTATTATAGTCATGAACAGACCAGCAAACAATATAAACTTAATATCTCCATACAATTATTATACAACATGATCAGTTTTACACAACAGGCTCTAAGGATGAGATTTCAGCTGTTACCATCTCAATGCCCAAATTCCTGTTTGTGGTACGCTGCATTTTACCATGAGAGATCCTTTGCCTATTCATGTTGTAATGCAATCTGGTTATGAAGTAGGTTAGAAACAGGGAGGAGATGAGACATAAATCATTCTGCCCATGGAAGGAATGACCTGGTTGCCTGTTTAACAATTACATTCAACCAGTATAAAATATGTTATTACATACCTCAGAATATATCACCTCTATGAAGAAAAATGAGAAAATTATATTTATGAGAAAATCCAAAGGTGTTTTGTAGCCTACACTTTTCTAGTCAGAATCTGTAACCTTAACCTGGATTTGTCAACTCTGAAAAGTATTTCACAAATGTTAAATATATGAATCTAATATCTAATGATTTGTGTGTGCTCTTTAACCCTAGAGTGCATACAGAGGATTAGTCACTGAAATAATGTTTCTTGTGGTTTCTAATGCTTGAAATGAGTTGTGTAGTTAAATAAGAATAAAGCAGGTGGACTGGAGAGTAAATGAAAAGCAGACAAGAAGTGTCTAATGTGGATCTCAATTCAATGGGCTCCTATTAAAAGCATCCCAGGTGGCACATGAGAGAATGCCAATAGTGTGCAGAGCTGTAAGGAAGGTTGGCTACTTTGAGAAATCGAGAGTAGTATAGAATTGTGGACAGAAAGGTGCAAAGATAATGTGCTTATCCCGTCTGCAAGGATTATAGCTACATCATCTGCAAATTTCTCATATTAAAACACATATAATATAAACGCTGAACATAATATACAAATACTCATACTGAATTCAATATTTTACTGTACTTGTACATGGCACGTGAACAAATGTTCAAACAAATGAATAAACGCTTATAATGACTATAAAAATAGAATGCATTTTGTTTTAAGAAAACCTCTGAGGTCAATAAGCGTCATGTGGCTCACTTTTTGCACTCATTTCAGTTTTGAGGTAATTATTCCTCCAGCGTCGAGGAATGAACAAATTCGCTTTCAAAATCTTTAGTGTGCTTAATGTGACTTTCAGATTGATAATTTGTAGGGCTTTTTGGCGCAAATCTCGTTTTACATTTGTAAAACAAAACAACAACATAAAAACAAGTATGTTTTGCCGATGTAACGATTAATACTGTAGTCGCTTGAGCGGAGTTCTGGCGCTATACTTACCACCTTTTTTTGTGGGAGGCAAAAATGCTTTACTTTTTGGTTGTTTGATTTCCTTTCTGATAATGCAGAATTAAACCTGTTCCGCATACTTTGTAATACTACTAATAAATATCACTAATAATTAGTTTTAGCTTCATGTGAGGAGGCCTTGGATAAGAAAAAAAAAACACAAAAAAACGAAATCATTCATTAATAATTTGGCCTGGGATCCCCTCGCACTCCATGAGTCCGGTGGAGGTGAATGGTGTGATAGTGTCCAGGGAAATCTCCCCGTCGCACTCAAACTGTCCTATGTTGGGTAAGAGCACGTTTTTGTGGTTGCGGGACACGTTCGAGCTAACCGAATCCTTATCAAACGAAAGACTGGGCTCTTTTCTAGGGTTCGGGATCTGGACAGCCAGCGGTTGCGCTTCCTTCTGAAGCGTCGTGTCGTGTTGATACGACACCAGCTCGTTACTGAAATTCACCGCCTCCACTGTGGTGCTGGGGAAAATTTTGTTGCAACCCAAAATCGAGGAGAACGCTTTTCTGAAGTCCGCGTTAAACGCATAAATAACGGGATTGAGGGAGGAATTGGCCCAGCCGAACCACACGAAGATGGTGAAGGTAGTGTCACTCACGCACTGGCAGAAGGGCACCATGCAGTTGAGCACGAAAAAGGGCAGCCAGCAGAACACAAAGACCCCCATAATGATCGAGAGTGTTTTTAAAACTTTGGTCTCTTTCTTGAAAGTGGTTTTCAGCGAGTTCTCGTTGGAGCAGTCGTTGGACTGGTGATGGTTTTGCGCGTGCTCCGCTGCCCTTTCCAAAGAGGAGATCCTGCGGATCTGTGTTTGCGCAATACGGAATATCCTCGTGTACGTGGCGATCATGATGATCACGGGTATGTAGAAACTTATCAGCGAAGACGAGATGGCATACGTCCGGTTCAGATTGGCTTTGCAGTTGTCGCTGTAGTCGGTGCCGTTACCAGCCCCTGCGCCCTGGTCACCTTCCTCAGCCATGTGCCAATTGAGCTGGACCGGGATAAAAGAGATGAGGATGGACAGCGTCCAAGCCACTCCGATCATCATGAAAGCCACCCGGTGGGTCATCTTGCGCTCGTAGCGGAACGGGCTCGCTATGGCCCAGTAGCGGTCCACGCTGATGATGCACAGGTTGAGGATGGACGCGGTGGAGCACATGATGTCAAAGGCGATCCAGATGGCGCAAAACCGGCCGAAGAGCCAAGTGCCCGCCACCGCGGATATCGCCTCCCATGGCATCACCAGGACGGCTACGAAGAGATCAGAAACGGCCAGAGAAATTACGAAAAAGTTGGTCACTTTGGAGCGGAGGTGCCTGAATTTGACCACGGCGGCACACACGAGCGTATTCCCTAGCAGCGTGGAGACGATGAGAAGGAAGAGCACGAAACCCAGCAGAGCGCGCACGCTGTTCTGTCCGTCTCCATCCTCTTCCTCTTGCGCACCGTGCGCGCGGTCCTGCGTGTGGTTTGTACCGTTTTCCATCTCTAAAAACATATCCGGGAAGTATTGCATCTGACCAAATCGCTTCATAATGGACATTTACCTTCTTTTAGGATACGCTTTGTGAGTGACAGGTCCGATATCCTGCTCTATCCCATGTTGGCAAGTTGGGGAAACTGCGTCCGTTCCCGGTGCTGAGCGCGTGGAATGACCCACATTCATGCGCTGGTGTGACTCGCTCGAGAAGTTCTCGCTTTGTGATTGGTTTATGTCCACTCCGCTGAGTCAACATGCTTTCCCTCCGAATGAATATATTCCTATATAATATATAATTACCTGAAATCTCATTTCCACAGGTCTGCAGAAATTACACACAGAAAGCTCTGTCTATAATAACATTTTACAAACGATAAGTCAACACAGACATTTTGACAAATGGTAACAAATGACAGTGCAAACAGATATCGCAACAACATATATGAAGCCTACTATTTACACATTTAATAAATATATAATAATTTATATTTAAGTTGCAAAGTTCTGCATGCTGTTGAATCCAATTGACCACAGAAGGATTCAGTAATATTAAGAATTCAACATTTTTAATGAAATTAATATTTTTTTACATATAACTTATAGTGCAACATGATTGACGTTATAGTGCAATTATAGGTCTTGTTTAAATAAGTTTAATAGTCTGAAAAGCTGCACTATTCTTTCATAGGGGAACAGTGTTTGTGAATGGCAGCTGCATACGTGTCAAGGTGCATTTTCTTCTGGTTTTGGTTTTAGGTTTCCCAGTCTATTCGGAACTCCTCTTTATTCAACAGTCAAACGTGTTATGGATACTGCATTTCAAAAAATTTAGTTTTTTTTATTTTTAAAGTATATGTGGATACAGGAACTTCAGATTAGTGAAATTTCAAACATACATAAAGCGTTTAACAGTTGTAAAATCGTATAGCTACTGCAGATGTATAGCTTTTAAATTGATACACTTATTCTTGTTACAGATCCCTTAACCTATAAGGCTTGAGTAGCCTAATGTCGCCCTCTAGTGGTTATTTTGACTTTTGATAGATAGATAGATAGATAGATAGATAGATAGATAGATAGATAGATAGATAGATAGATAGATAGATAGATAGATAGATAGATAGATATATTATCTATGAGATTTATTTTTGTCACGGTTTGATGTAAACGTTATGGAAATAAAAATCACACGATGGAATTTGAATAATGGGTATGTATATATATATATATATATATATATATATATATATATACAATTCAGACCAAAAGTTTGGAAACATTACTATTTTAAATGTTTTTGAAAGAAGTTTCTTCTGCTCATCAAGCCTGCATTTATTTGATCAAACATACATAAAAAACTGTAATATTGTGAAATATTATTACAACTTAAAATAATCGTTTTCTATTTGAATATACTTTAAAAAAAAAAAATTTATTCCTGTGATGCAAAGCTGAATTTTCAGCATCATTACTCCAGCCTTCAGTGTCACATGTAACATCCAGTCTATCACATGATCCTTTAGAAATCATTCTAATATTCTGATTTATAATGAGTGTTAGAAATTAGTATATTTGATGAATAAAAGGTTAAAAAGAACTGCATTTATAAAAAAAAAATCTAATAATATATATTCTAATAATATATTTTATTTACTATCACTTTTTTTCAATTTAACACATCCTTGCTGAATAAAAGTATTGATTTTATTTAAAAAAAGAAAGAAAAAAAATTACTCACCCCAAATTACTGTCCAGTAGTGTAAATTGTTATTACAAAATTAAAAACAGCTTCTTTTTTTTTTTTTTTACTTTTTATTCGTCAAAGTATCCTAAAAAAGTGTCACATGTTCTGAAAAAATATTAAGCAGCAGAACTGTTTCCAACTTTGATAATGAATCATCATATTAGATTTCTAAAGGATCATGTTATAATGATCCTAAAAATTCAGCTTTGCATCAAAGAAATTTTTTTCTGTATTTTTATCAAATAAATCCAGAAGAAACTTCTTTCAAAAACATTAAAAATAGTAATGTTTCCAAACTTTTGGTCTGTACTGTATATATATATATATATATATATATATATATATATATATATATATATATATATATATATATATATATATATATATATATATATTTACGTTTACATCAAACCATGACAAAAATAAAAATTACTTACTTCCATAGTAGGGAAAAAAATACTATGGAACTCAATGGCAACCACCAACTGTTTGATTACCAGCAATCTTTAAAATATCTTCTTTAATCCTCAAAATAAGAAAGCAACTTGAGGGTGAGGAAATGATGACAGAATTTTTATTTTTGGGTGAACTATCCCTCTAAATAATATAAAACTCCAGTTTCGGTTCACGAAAAAAAATTGGTGCTGCTTTGTGAATGTAGAGTGTCCTGCAGTTGCTCCAGCTGTCCGGTGGATGTCGCGCTAACTCCTGAAAATCCCATTTCCAATCTTTTGCTTGGAAGAGAAACGCAGACACCTCATTCAAAATGGCCTCTAATAGCGACTGCGCTGGACGTGGATCAAAATGTACATAAACAACACCGAGCCGTTGCTTTACTCTTCATTCTTAACGCTACAAGCTTCGGAGGCGCGATGTCATGAATGTGCTGGACTGGCAGAATCGGCGGGGTACATAAGATGAGCGCTTGTTTTGCAGACAGCCCAGTCGAACCGGGGCGCTGCCGCTGCCGCTGCAGCAGGGCTTCATCTGCCTTTCTGAGCCACCGACATGGAAAGAGTGGATGATGCTGTTGATGAGCCGGGACTCGCACCGTCCTTCGATGTCAACGACAACCGGGAGGAGTGCAAACCACGCGTTTGCGGTTCAGACCCCGAAAGAGGACGGGAGGGTTCTGTTTACAGTTCGGCACATGCGACTCCGGGCGGTGCTGGACTACCCTCTCTCCCCCCGGTGGAGGTGGGGTACAGGGCCGGAGTATTTAACGGGTTTCCCGGAAAGCTGGAGATGGATATGGTGTGTGTGAATGGAGAAGGAGGCGAGGGGGATCGGGTTACAGGGACTTCCGAAGCTGAGAGCTGGAATAAATCTGACAGAAACTATTTAAATTCACAACCGAGGTCTGCAGTGTCATTTATGGGTATAAACTCGCCAGATATGAAGATGTCTAATGGAGATGTTATCCATGAACACATGGATCTTGATCAAACTCATTTGAGGTGTTTGGATTATGCAGAAGGATTCAACAGGAAGGGCACTGCTTTAGACCAAGGTGTGAAAGTGGGTAATGGGGGGTTGTTGATTGTGAACAGTTATGACACCCTGTCTCAAGTCCCCTTTAGAGCAGTGGGTGGCCTTTCTTCTCCAGAAAGCTGTGTCTTTGTTCATCAAAGTGACAGTGTCCTCTCTACGGGGAGGTCATGTGAAAGGATCAGTCGTGCCAGTCCTGAGAGCTCAGAGGAGGCCCAGCCCTGTGACCCGGATCCTGCGGACACCCTGTCAGACCTCAGTGCCAAGCTGTCCTTTTCTCCCCTGGCAGAAAACACCAGCGATTACACAGAGACCGACCCAAGCCCAGAGGAGGATTTCAGCGACACAGGCCCTCCTCCCCTCAGGCCCCAGAACCTCCGGACTAACTCTAGTCACACAGTCTCCCTCAGCTGTGATGCCACTCCTCTGAGCCCCGGGGATGATGGGTATTTTGGAGCAGAGGGCGGTGTGGATGAATGTCCCAGTTCTGAGATAGCATTCGAGGGCGGCCGGCGGCAGAGCGCTCCAGACCGGGTCGCTGCGGACCCTGATGCCTCATACGACCAGACGCTTGGCACTAAGAGGCACGGCATTGCTGAGTTCTTGACCAGGTAGAGAAAGTTGTGTACAAGTCTCTTGAGTTGCAGTGAACCTCATTAAAAAATTTCAACCCTCTATGCACAACTTGGCAACATAATCGCCATTGGCTAAGACATTTTTTTTTTAGTTTGCCTGCCAGACTGATACACACACACACGCTTACCGTATTTTCAGGACTATAAGTCGCACTTTTTTTCAATGTTTTGGCTGGTCCTGCGACTTATAGTCAGGTGCGACTTATTTATCAAAATTAACTTTACATGATCCAAGAGAAATTAACTAAGAGACATGAACCAAGAGAAAACATTACCTTCTCCAGCCACGAGAGGGCGCTCTATGCTGCTCAGTGCTCCTGTAGTCTACACTGAAGACATAGAGCGCCCTCTCACGGCTGTAGACTGTAATGTTTTCTCTTGGTTCTTGCTTGTAAATAAATGCGACTTATAGTCCAGTGCGACTTACATATGTTTTTTTCCTCATCATGACGTCATTTTGGACTGATGCGACTTATAGTCCGAAAAATACGGTATAGACGGTTTCATCGGGCGCACGCGCCTGGACCTAAGTTAACTTCCGGTCTCTGTTGTGTATATCGGTCTGGCTGCGATGCCATCTACAAACGCAGTTAAAGCCAAGGTGATGAGTAGACTGAAGTTGGGCTCAGGTGGTTGTGCTGCGGGATGTGTTTCCCATACATTTATTTATTTTTGGAGACTCGCCACAATTTTAAAACTGATCGATTTTCAAAAAGGCTTCGTTAAATAAACATGAGTAACGTAACGTTACGTAACGTACTGCATGTTTAATAATAATAATAATTCCTTACATTTATGTTTAAATATCAAAACGAGGCACGAGTGTTTTTATATTGCTGTATTTCTGAAAGAAGACGTGCATGTTATATGCGTGATAAAGCAGCGTGTGAGCGTACCAGCTCTGCTTCGTTTACAGCTGTTACTGGGGAAACCTCTATTTCTTGCGCTTTATGTCTATGCTTTAAAACATCTCCTGCTGGCAAATAATGAATTAGCATTTTCATTAAGTCCGCCTGATCCACACAGAAAACACATTTTGTTTGTTATCAAAAAATATCTACTCTAGAGGGACTTGGCTGTTGTTATTGATTCTATTTGGAGTCTACCGGAAGTTAAGTTAGGTCCACAAAAGCGCTCACGCGCATTAACGTTTGTTTATGTTGATGCCGTTGAAACCGTCTATATATATTTATGATTCCACCAAATCAGTTTATCTTTGTAAAATGGCACAGCTTCTTAAATCTTAGCTTCTTAATCAGTCAATCAAGCATTATATTATGATAATTAAGCACTATTTAGTGATAGAACTCCAGTGATTAGACCAAAAACTTGGTAGCCATGTATGAAAGCATATTTGTCATTTTAACTGAACTTGGGACTTGTGGTAATGCTTAAGATATTGTTGATCATTAAAAATAATAGTAATACGTAATTGTACATTTTTTATGAAAAGATAATGCCACTACTAATTCTACTACTAATAATACAGTCCATTAAGGAATGATGAGCTGCTGGGTTCATGAATAATATCACGTTGTTAGTGCTCGCTTGAACTGATTTGCCTGAATCAAAACAGGGATGGTAATATTATCATTATTCATATAATAAGAAACCAGCATATCTTCTGCTTTTTCTTAAAAGCTGGATAATCCTAAATGAACTTTCCTGTTATTTTGACCGGAAAATACAGCAAAGAATATGGTTTACACGTAGCACGTCAATTCTGCATGGTATGTAACACCAGTGTTGCCAAGTCTGCGGTTTTTCCCACAGAATTGGGCTACTTTATAGTCTCAGCCTCAGTTGTCATTCCCACGGACCGTTGGCTGAACGTCTGAAGCATAGGGCACACAGTACTTCCGGGGGGTGAACAAAGGCCTCCTGTAGTGAATTGATGTGCTTTTGTAAGTAAAATATCTATATTCAAAACATAATAATCACTTAAATCTAGATTGCGCTCACGGTTGTAAACAAAGTAGTTCTGGGGGAATGACGTATGAGGTCAGCTTTTTTCAACCCCCGGAGCCGTGTGAGACACTTTTTTTTTCATGGATGGGTGCTTTTAAAATCTTTTGGACTGAAGCAATGCAACACCCGCTGACTGCAATGATAGAGCTTGAAACATCAAAGATAAATTTTAATATAACTCCAACTGGATTGATTTGAAATATGAAAGTCATGTACGGCTAGGATCCCTCGGGGGTGAGTAAAACACAGCCCAATTTGAATTTTTGGGTGAACTAACCCTGTAAGTTAAATTGATAAAGTACCGATCACCACATCAGACTTGTTCCTTAATTTTTTTTTCTCCAAATATTAGCTACATTTCTTAATTGAAGAGCTGAGCTGCCTGTGAAGAAGCTCTTTATCGTTTAAGAGCAAAAAGTCAAGTACAATTTAAAATAAAGTTTTGTCATCTCAGTCTTACATGGAGACAAAATTCGGCTTCAAAAGCAAACCGAATGATATCAGACAGACTGCATTATCTGATTTGTTTCCGTTACGTTTGGGTTTAAGTCACTTTATTGCACCAGTAATGCAATACCAGAGTTCAGAGGCAGTTTGGTCTCTACAAAGACCTACATAGACTTATAGCCTAGAAAAACACACACACACACACACAGAGAGGAATTTTAATGTCAGCTTTTATGAGTTTGGCTTCGTGGTGTTCTGCTGCTGAGACTTTGTTTCTGCTCACTCAGTAGCTTCAGTTCCGTGTTTTTTTTTTTTTTTTTTTTTTTTTTTTACAGGAACAAACTTCTCTTTTCCAGCTCTACCATACAACATAACAAATCTTCCTTTGTGACACTTTCTTTTTGTCCGTCTCCCTCACTATTGTGTGTGCATCCTCTCCATCTCTCCCAGCACAGTATTGACCTGCCTCACTGGCTTTATTGTGTAATTAAGACAGCTTTATATTGATTGTCCCATCAGAAAGCATGTTCAGAGATTTAATGAACTTCTCTCCGTTCTCCACAGCAGGGTCTGCTCATTATCTGTGTGTTTGTGTAAAGTGCACCTGTGACTGGTGCTGCTGTATCACCACGAGCACTATGAAATCCCTGTGTTAAGCGCATTAAATCCTTAGACCTGAGCTGTCCTAGATCTTAATTCCCTATGGTCATAGTCTGAACTTAAGTTTAATGCTTGTCATATTTTAGCCTCTTATTTCACAGGCTATGAGGACTTAATTAACTCTTTGGGAATCTCTCTCTTTTATTTGTATAAGATGATGTGGCATGTGTTTTTGAATAGTCCCTCTTTTGGTCTCTCTTCCTGTCTTGTCTGTTTTCAAAGGAGTTTGTTTTCCTGGAAGCCCAAAGAGTCAAAGGGCGCAGCATCACACAGTGTTCCAGGATGGAGGCTGTTTGGGAAAATTCCACTGCGGGACAACCCTCTGAAGAACTCTAGGACCGTACAACAGGTAAGGTTTAAAGGAATGACATTTTCTAAATTTAGAATTATTTTTATTTACTCATGCTTCGAACCCGTCTGATCAGCTTTTCTGTGGAACATAAAGTATATAAGCCTTTTTCAAAATGTATCACTCCGTATTGGATATTCTTTATTGTTCATGCTTATTTACATCATAACATTATGATTTTGTGTTGCCTATATCAACATTTTAGAAGTAGAGTAAAATAGAGTAAAAGCCATTAGGGTTAAAATATTAGTACAATTTAAAACAACTGTTTCTGTTTTAATCTATTTTAAAGAAAATACATTTATTACTCAAATAGCAAACTGAATTTTCAGCAGGCATTACTTCAGTTTTCAGTGACGAGATCCTCCAGAAATCTTAATAATATACTCAAAAACATTTTTTCTTGTTACAAATGTTGAAAATAGTTTAATATTTAGCTTTTACTTAATATTATTGTGGAAACCATTGTATATTTGTTCTTCAAAAGAACAGAACATTTTTTAAATACAATTTTTCTAACATTATGAATGTCTTTACTGTCACTTAACTGTGTTGATCGTTATTTTGCATTCTCATTATTTTGTATTCTAATTAAACGTATTATTTATTTATAAAATCGTATTTACCCTAATCCTAAATATATTTACCATACACACACAACACACACACATATACATATATATGTACGTGTGTGTGTACAGTATATATATAAATTATTACAGTTTTCCCTATTTGGGTGGATATTTCTTTAAAGAGTGTAAAACCCAAGAGACCGTAGCACTGTTTCCATGACCAGAAACACTGATGTTCATACCCTTATTTGTGCGGAGAAAATATAGCAGACCAGTATCTACTGTAGAGGGTTAGGGAGAGAGCGAGAAAGCGAAAGAGAAAGAGGAGGAAGAAAAACCAAGAGAGGACCGAGTATGTGAAATAAATAAGGATTGAAATTACTGCTGGAAACTCCGCGTAATTTTGTGTGTCAGCCAGGAGAGAGAATTTGTGTGGGGCTAGCTGGGACATTATGTGTGTGTGCAGCTGTCCTTCAGTATGTGATGACTGAGCCGGTGTTGTTTTCAGCTTTGGATTTGCGCTTCGTTCGCCCTCCACACTCTGCAGGTGTCTCTCTGTATTCCAGAGAGAGACCTCCGATGAACTCGTGCTTCAGATCCCCCTCTTCTTCAAGGATTGTTGTTTTTTAACTTAAAATACATATAACATCTAAACACAGTTAACAGAATTCTTACTGACTGTGTCTGTGGATTTATGTCCTTTAACCTTCTAACATCATCTAATGTCTTTCAACAGCATGGTTACATTAAGTTTCTAATGCTTCACATAAAATGTGCAAGGATGCCTTTTTTTGTTGCAAAGTCTGACTAACAGACCTAAATAATGAGTTTGTGGCTTTGTCCAGTATGTATACACATAAATTGACCCACAGCCCTGGTGTTTGTGCCATAACTATGTGAATGTAAATGTTTTATTTCCCTGGTTGGCCTGTATTTGAGTCGAGCTGTTTGTGGTTCAGTTATGATATGGGTTAACATTAAGGTCATTGCCTTTGGCTCTTTTACTCTTAGCATGTGGGAATCTCATGACCAAAGTCTACCTCCTCCGGATATGTGTGGCAGCTGAGAAATTGTAGACACAGACCTGCTGTAATCTCATAATGACTATTGTGACTATAGTGACTTTTTAATAATGATTTTATTTTACAATTTTTAAGGAGTATGAGTCAGGACCACCCCCTCACATTCAGCCAATGAGACGCAAGAATCTGGAGTTTGAGCCTTTGTCCACAACTGCTCTTATTCTGGAAGACAGACCTCCGTAAGTGTGAAACACAAACTACAGGTCCCATAATGCACTGCTTCGTGTGCTGTAAGCTTCCATTTAATCAAATATTTACCCAAATTCCCTGGGCACTGCTGGTGAAACACAAGCCGTCACGCCAAATGTGTGCATATAAACCTGAAGAGCAGGTTTTGTGACCAATATTCTCATAATTGTATCAGAACATTATGTGCTTTGCGTAGTTGTTAATTGAAAATTGGCTATTTGTTTAGTTATTGTTGGACCCGGAGGTGTAGCCAGGTAGATTTCACACCTGAATGAGATGGTTGTAATGTAAAAATTGAACACCCCAAAAAATGGACAGATCTTTTCTTGAAATCTTGAACGTGTTTCAGAAAGTTCTCGATATATATATAACAGATGGTCAGTTTTTATGTGTAAAGCAGATATTGTCCCTAGTTTCCCGTTTTTAGCTTCATGCAGCAGATTTGGTTTTGTTATTCAATTTACAACAAATGTAAAATTCTATTAAATTTTTAAAATAAAATTTCAATATTTCTTTTTTAATTAAATTAATTTTTTTTTATCAAATAAGAGCAGCCTTGGGCAGCATCAGAGACTTCTTAGTGCATATTTGGGTGAAGGTTTTTTTGTGTTTATGTAGATTCAAAGACTTCTTGTATTTTTAGGAACCTGCCAGCTAAATCAGAAGAGGAATCTCAGAAACACCGGCAGGAATACAGTGAGATGGTTGCAGGGGCCAAGAGAAGGGGTGAGTAACATGTCCCTTTTTCCAGACATTTATTAGTGTATTTGCAATTATAATGACATTTGACACTTGATCTGTTGGCCATACACCCCTGTATTTAACCCCCTCACACAGCTGCCCCTCTCACACAAACACAAATTGTTGTCGCATTAATGTTGCTGCTTATGCGCACACAAAATCTTGGTCTTCTTTTGCTTAGAGATGAAAGAAGCACAGAAGAAAAAACGTCAAATGAAGGAGCGATACCGACAGGAGGAGAACATTGCCAATGCCATGGTGATCTGGAACATGGAGGTCCTGCCTAATTGGGAAAGCATGTAAGTGTCCCATCCATATATATCCATATAAGTGGATTTATTCATGCCTTTTAATGTAATGATGTGCTCTGTTGCTATGACAAAGGCGTAACACACGGCGTGTACGAGACCTCTGGTGGCAGGGCGTCCCGCCCAGCGTCCGCGGGAAGGTCTGGAGCCTCGCCATCGGAAATGAGCTCAACATCACCCCAGGTAACTGTGGTGACTGGTTTGGTTTGTCTTGATCATCTGTGGCCCTCTGGCCGTGTGTAACATCAGTCTGACACAAACAAACACAGATGAAGTCCAGATGGAAGTGTGTTGACAGGGAAGCAGCTGTTGCATTTGTCACAGCAGTTGTGCTTGTGTCTTTTTGTCTGTGTGTGTTTTAGAGCTGTATGAGATCTTCCTGTCCAGAGCCAAAGAGAAGTGGAGGAGCTTCAGTGAGACTAGTTCAGTCAATGAAAATGAAGGTCTGTTTGTTCTTTTTGTGCTTTTCACTAACCTGTCTGCAAACTAATCTACATCACAGAATGAAGTAATCAAATAATCCTTTCTTTGAAAGTGAAAGTGAATCCTGATTGAGGTGAATAAGAGTGTGTTTACATTGCCAGTGTGTGTGTTAGTGTCAGGTGCATGGTTTCCATTAAAAGCTGCCTGTATTGCATCACATGATATCAATAAACCAGACAATATCATTTCTTATCTACTCTGACATGGGACTGGATGATACCAAGAATATTTACAACATATCCATTAGGGCTGCTCGATTAAGACACAGATCATAATCACAATTATTTTGGTCAATATTGTAATCACGATTATTTAACACAATTATGAGGGGGCCATATGACCAAAACTTTGTATGAGTGATTTATTTAAATAAAGTGATGCATATCAAATATGTATTTTCTGTAAATATGGTTGCTATGACATCTACACCGTAGAGACCAGCGGAATTTCAAACAAACAAACAAAAATTCCACATAATTATTGAAAATTACTGAAAATAATTAAACTGTCAATAATAAAAAAGCAAAGGACAAATACAATAGACTAAAAAGATACAAATAAAACAAACTGTGCTTTAATGTTTATTTTATGCAAGTATCAAGCAGTTAAGAGCCTACTACAGAAATTAATAATCAAATAACTTTTTTTGTTTCTTAAAGCTACAAAAGTCTTTCAGCAAAGAGCAGTGTGTGATTTATAAATTTATAAAAAAGCACACAGTCGCAGCAGGAAAATAGCCCGCTGTTACATTAAGAGCCACACAGATCCAAATTACCGTAACACACGTATTTTCATTCTCAACTCTTTACGTTAATTTATTACATGACCGACGAAAGTATACATGAATAATCACGAAGCGCACCATTTTGACACATTTTTGCGTGTATTTGACGATTTAGGCGCGCACCTTGAGCTAAACGATGACTTTAAATGTCTGTGTTCCATCTTTAAGCACATATCTCTTCCCGAGGAGCAGTGAAAGTTCTCTTTCACGCTTTTAAAAACATGAATAAATATACTTTTATAAATAAAGCATGTCCCATTATGCAAATGTCATGTAACATGTTTTACTGATTTGAACAGGAAATTGGGCTTTTATCGAGGAAAGAAAGCGCAGCGCTGCAAAAAAGGGGTGGAATGGGGCGCAATAATCGTTTTATCTTGATAATTGTATTTTCATGATCGTTGGAGGCCAAAATCGAAATCGAACCATTTTTTGCAATTAATTGCACAGCCCTAATATCCATGATAATTCTATTCTAAACAAAGTGAATACTGTAAAGAAATATGCTCTTTATGAGCCATTATAGATGTTTTGCATACTGCCTTGTCTCATGATTTGCAAGTATCAAGT
Source organism: Carassius auratus (assembly GCF_003368295.1). Lineage (NCBI taxonomy): Eukaryota > Metazoa > Chordata > Actinopteri > Cypriniformes > Cyprinidae > Carassius > Carassius auratus. Next base: position 13,065,994 of record NC_039256.1, read on the forward strand.
ACGAGAGCATTAAAACAAAGTTGTTTTAATAACATCTCTGATTTAATAATTTAGTAGCAGAGTTGGTGAGAATTTCTTTAAACCAGTTTATACCGTTCACCACCAGTTTAAAAAACCAGTCAGAACTCTAATTCAGCGGTTCATTTACATCATCATGAATTCTGAAGAATTGTGTGACACTGAAGAACACTATGATAATTAATTACAATTTAAACGATATTAAAATATAAAAAGATATTTTAAATTGTAAAAATATTTCACTGTGTTCGTTTTTTTTATTTTATTATTTTATTGTATCAAACAAATGCAGGCTAGTAGAGATAAGATACTTTTTAGAGAATAAGATTTTCTTTTTCTAGCTCTGTCAACCAGCCATAGCCTGACTGATGACTTCATCTGGTTTTAATTGATTAGAATGTGGAGGTTCACTGGCAGACAGAGAGTCGAGTCTGGATTTAATCAAGCTGGATATTTCCAGAACTTTCCCCTCTCTCTACATATTCCAGAAGGTAATAACAAGTGTTTTGGGGCGGAAATTATATAATAATATTGACTGTTTTTATATTGTTTCCATCATGACCAATTTTTCCCCTTTCTCTTTCTATCAGGGTGGACCATATCATGATATATTGCACAGTTTGTTGGGGGCGTACACTTGTTACAGACCTGATGTCGGCTATGTAAGTACCATCGTGGATGACATGAATTAATCATCCCGGTTCAGGGATGTCCTTCATTGAGTGTTTGACATGTATGTGGCATGTTTCAGGTTCAGGGGATGTCCTTCATTGCTGCTGTTCTAATTCTGAATTTGGAGGAAGCCCATGCCTTCATTGCCTTTGCCAACCTTCTTAACAAACCATGCCAGATGGCCTTCTTCAGAGTGGACCATGACCTGGTACACACATCAAATATATTTGTAGTAGACCTGCTACAGCACCTACATTAGCTCTTAAAATAGAGGGAGTGTTGTGTCTGCATTTGCAATCAGCATTTATTCCAACCATCTGTTGACCCACTTAAAGAGATTTAATTTGCCAGAGGAACTCGGAGTAAAAAAAACTCTGAACCAAGAACTCCCAAAAGTCACAATCTGCTGACAAACATTCCTTTCATCTTACACACTCGACGTTGTTCTTTCGATCATGCTTGAGTTCTGCTCTATACTGAAGTCATACTTTTGTTTTTCTCCCAAGATGCTGAAGTATTTTGCAGCATTTGAGGTGTTTTTTGAGGAGAACCTTCCCAAACTATTCCAGCACTTTCAGAACAACAGCTTGACGCCTGATTTTTACCTCATAGACTGGTAAATCTGCTCTTAAAATCTCTCTTCCTGCTGTTTGTTCGTTCGTTCCTCTACTCTCTGTATTTCTTCTCCTTGTTTGTATTGAAATCAGAGAGGAGAGATTCAGAAGTAGTTTTCCTCCAGTAGCTCTTTATTGCCCCCTAGCGCTGCTTTTATGCTCTCCTGTGAGGGGAAATTCATTCATTTTTCTCTTAAATAAAGGAAGCTTTAGGCAAGTTTAGTGTGGCTGAATCTAATTAATAGTGTTGGGAAACAAGAACCGGATCCGTTTCATAATTTAAATTCTGCAAACAACCAGACAAGTGCAGTCTAATTCCCAAACGAATGACTTTCAAGTCACCTGATTCTTTATAAAGCATTCTAATATGCTGTATACTATCCTTCTGAATTTATCAAACCGTTTTGATACTTAATATTTTTATGGAAACGGTAATAATTTTTTTTTTTCAGTAAAAGTTTAGTTAAGGCTAGTTACTGGATTACATGTTTTCTGCCTATAAAAAGACTGTCTATCTTATTAATAGATATTTTCATATTTTTTTTCTTCAATACTGTGAATTGAATTCTTATTGGAACCCTTTAATAATTGTTAAATCCCTTACAGTTTCCATCTGCAAAAAACAGAGCATCTGAGTATTTGTATCACTTCAAGCAGAATTCTCTCTTCCCACTTTAATCTGTCCTGCTCTCAGGATCTTCACTCTGTACAGCAAGTCGCTACCGCTGGATGTGGCATGTCGTGTTTGGGATGTGTTTTGCCGAGATGGAGAGGAGGCGTTATTCCGAACAGGACTGGGAATTCTGAGGCTGTACCAGGATGTTCTACTGCAGATGGATTTCATCCACAGTGCACAGTTCCTTTCCCGGCTGCCTGAAAACACTCCTGCACACACACTCTTCTCCTGCATCGCAAACACACAGATGATCAGTAACAACCGCCGGTGGAACCAGGTGAGATGAAATCAAATGATAAATGCATGTTAAAATGTATCAAAGCTAGATTTAATATGATCTTTGTACAACAAAAAGAAAATCCCTGTTTTAATAAAAATTAAAGACATAAAAGTCTAAAGTTACAGACACTTCAATGGGCTTCTTCTCTCTTTTCTTTCTTTTTTTTTTTTAATCTTGCAGGTCTTTTCTGCTCTGATTAAAGATGGACTCAAAGAAACTGACAAAAGCAGCAGCAGCAGCAGCAGCAGCAACAGTCCTGCCTTAAGAAGCTAACAGCTGACTCTCTCCCAGAGGAAGTGATGATGTTTCTTAGACTCTGAAGAGATGCCGGTCATCACTCTACACTTTGACCTCGGCAGTGTGACCCCAACGTCTCAGGCTCAGCCCCGATGTGCTGAATGTCCCGTTTGAAGCATCTCCTAATGGACCTGTGTCCTGTTGAAGGGACATTTCTTCACTTCCACTCGCAAGCCTGTTTATGTGTGTGTTTGTGTAAGAATGAGCCTTAGAATAAGAGATATGTGAGTCAGGAGACTGTATAATGTGCCAACTTTGTCAATGTTACTTTTGTAATGTTGTGACTAGAAGCATTTACACACACAAACATAGAGGTCAATGCTACATTATTTGAACACTCCTTTGGTTGCTGTGAACCAGAGGTAGGCCCTCTGTTATATGCACACACACTCAATATAAACCTACAGTAGCCTTTCATTAGCACGTACCAAATCTGACGTTAATGTGTTTTTTTTCACCATGTCTCCATTTATCTGAATTCACTGTTTGCTAACATATTTGCCACTGACAGAAAGCATAGAGCCATTCAACTCTGCGACCATCCTCCGTATGTCCCCAAAACACACAGACGTAGAGCCAAAGTTAATAGAAGAGCATAGAACAATCTCAATAAACAGGTGCTGGAAGATATTATATTAGCACTCCAGATTTTGACAAAATTTGACAAAATAATTGGCTATATTAATTTAAATAAAAGGTTTGAACACACTTGCATAACACATGTACACATATTAACCAACCAGCAGCAAACAAGAGTTCAGCTTTTAGTTTTTGCACGTTCTACTACACTCCAAATGAATGAAACTTTATATTTCCAGATTTTTTTTTTTCAGTTATTTAATGTCTGTTTTAATTATTATTATTTAAGGATTATTTCTCTTGGTTTTTTCCCTTTTTTTAATCTTCGTCACTGTTGTACCGTTTTCTTATGGAAAAGTTCGTGTACATTCCTGGTGTGAGGGCTCTAATGTAGATGTGGAAAAATCCCAGTATTGGAGACCTGCTGTCTTCCTGTTTTTTTTTTTTCCATCTTGTAAAATTGAATGTTGCTTAGAAGTTTATTAGAAGGTACAAACCAGACATGGGGCCAGCATGCCTTTGAAGAGTGCCAATTGCAGATTATTGGAAAATGTATAATAAAATTTGCTGCTTGATGAGAGCTTTATGGTCCACTGTGCCCCAAGTCATTGTTTTTAAACATAACGAAATACTGCTTAAAAAGGCAAATTCTCTATTTACTCTTTACAGAATTAGGGTTTGTTCACACAGAATTCCACTGCACTGCTTTCACATTGTTTTTCATTGTAAATTTGTACTAGACAGATGTTTTGCATCTTTTGCTTTTAACGAATGAGACCACATTTTCAAAGTGTTAAAAAATAATTAGTCATTTGTGCATGCACTTAGGCCACCCAAGATGCAGATGAGTTTGTTTCCTCACTGGAACAGCTTTACATTACTTGTTCACCAATGGATACTCTGCAGTGATGGATTCCATCAAAATGAGTCAAAACAGCTGATTAAAACACAATAATCCACAAGTCATTAAGACCATTAACAAGCTGTGTGTTAAGAAGCAAATCCATTAAGGTCTTCACAAGAGTTTGATTGATGGACTAGAGACGTGGATACTTGTAGATTCACACTGTGATTGGACCTTTAAAGAGAACTAAACACAGCATCTATTTATAGCAACTATACTGTTATAAATGCATTCCTATGGCATGGAACAAAGTTGATTTTCATTTGTCAGGAGTGTGACAGTGACACTGAAAGATCCCATGTTTGGTAAATGCATTTTTATTATTCATTCCTTTTATGAAATTAGCCTTTAGTTAAAGTCACAGTCATGAACCGTGATTTTATTATTGCCATAATTAAGTGGTTTTTCACTATTTGACATTTTGTAAGACATGATAATATGAGAATGATATCATGAGAGTCATCGATATTTAGAAGAGAAAAACTCAAATGGATGTTTTAGCTAAAAATACAACACAGCTTGGAGCACAGTAGCTTATAGTTAGTCTTAAAGACACAAAAAACACAATTAACCATGAAAATATAATAAACAGAAAAAATGTCTAATTTATTTAATCAGGCATTTACATGAGGGTAATAAAGCAAACGGAAACCACTGACCACCAATCTCTAATCCAAAAAACCTTTTATTACTGCATAAACTTTTTCAATCCTACTATGAATGTTAACATTCTTCAGAGCAGGAACGCTGCAGCATGTTTGGGGTGTGGAATACTGTTTATGGGACAATGACAAATGGTTGGGCTGGATATGCGACCAGAATGTCTGCACATTTCTAGAAAGTTCTGGAGTTTTAGGTTTTAAATCTTCTCTGGTTGATCACAATTAAATGTAACATGCTAAAAGTGTCTCTGTATGCGATCAGAGTATCATATACAGGATGCATAACAACATTTACATCATATTTCGGCCTTCAACCAGAGAAGACTCACCGGTGACTGCTGATTGAGATGTAGTGCAGCTACAGCTGATGCTTTTAGAAGTACACCGACTAAGGTGAACCCTTATCACCCTCTGCTTTTTTCTTGTCCTTTTTTTTCTTCTTTTCTTTTTTCTTCATTTTCTTCTCCTTCTTCTTTTTCTTTTTCTCACTCTTTGTTGATCCCGCATCATCGTCGTCAACCGTTTTTTCCTTTTTCACTTTGTATTTGTCTTTGCTCTCCTCTTTACAGTCTTTGCCCTCTGGCTCGTTTTTGAGTTTGACATCTGTAGAACGAGGGCTTCTTTCGTCTCTGGTGTGCTTCCTGTCGGGACTGCGTTCCCTCTGGTCCTGGAAGACCCGTGAGGATGTCGACCTCTCAGGCCTACTGTGTGTGCCGTCTCGTCTGTGAGATGATGAGAGATGCTGGTCTTCATGTCTCTTAGCATCCCTGTGCTGCTCCTGTGACCCTGTTGTCTGCAAAGACAAGAGAGAAAAGCTGATGTTTCTTTCCCACAATTCAGTATTCTGTGTTCCAGATTAGAGTAAGTGATGGAAATGGCATTTATAGTGCCACCTTGTTCCTGTCCTTGCGGCTGTGACTTTCTACATGTCTCTCTGCACTGTTCAGATCGTTGAAGAACTCCTCACAGCGCTGGCAGAAGAAACCTATCACCGGGATCAAATCACCCCCACCTACAATCAAGATGCATGATGATACTTAAATAAATTGAACCAAAAGAACAAGTATCATTGGTTCAAAAGCATTCTGTGATATTTTAAAGATCTTAATCATGATAATTTTGCTTATTTATACATAAAATGGATACAGTGGACATTAGCGAGGCAGCTGAAATCACATCTTTAAGTAACTTCTTTAGATGGGTTGCTCAAGTTGAAGGGCTCGATCAATACCTTCCTGTTTCAGCAGACCCTCCAGTTCCTTCACCAGGTACTCCTTCCTTTTCTTTTGAATCTGTTTCTCTCGTGTGTCTCGCTCCTTCTCGTCCATCTTCTAAAACAGTGAAGAGTGTTCACAGTTAGCTTGACATAATACTGAGTCTTTAAGAGTTGAGATGCCAGGCAGATTTCCAGACTCCTCATACCTTCTCCTGACTCTTGGACTCTTGATGAGAATGGCTGCTTCCGGAGCGATTACTCCTACTGTCATCTGTTTTGGATGCTGAAAACAGACACTAACACTTGAATGCATTCCAAGCACAAGATTCTTGCGAAGTCTTCTAGGTCTTTTTTATCATTTCTTCAAATAGCTGACAAACATCAAGAACAAAACATGGCTATGATGCAATGCGGGCTCCTAAAATACACTTTCAAGAATCTCCGGACACAAATCTGCAGCTTAAAAGACCATTAATTAATTCCAACCAATTACAGATTTCAATTAATGATCATTTCAGCATGTTTAGCTTTATACATTATCATTTTTAAAACCCTTTTGAAAATACTTTTTTAAACGTTTTAAAAACCTCCCACTGATATGGAGAGAATGTTCAGTACTCAGTACTCTAACTCTGCTGAAGTGATTGTAATATTTTCAATACTCGATAGGGCTTGGTCTTTATCAAACGTTCAAGTTTCACTTTAGATCAAATTGACAACTAAAAAGCAGAAATCATGCTGGTTCTGACCTCTGGACAGTGCTTGCAACGCCTCCAGGGCTGGTTTGAGCATTGAGAGCGAGGCTGGAACTCCTTGTTCTCCCTTTTTTTCTTTTAGTCTGGCAGCCATTTTACAGATGTCAGACATGCTTGGATTCAGGCCGACAGTCCTCAGGAGGGTTCTCACCTTCTCGCATTCCTCTGGAGAGACTTTTGTGGTGCCAGAAGCAGCGGGCTGCACGCTAGCAGGCATGGCATGCACTTTGGGTTCCTGAAGACTGAGAGCCTGCTGTTCTTTACTGAGATGATGAACCGGAGACCTCACAGATCTCGTCTGGGCCAAGGGAACCGTCACAGCCTGAGGTTTGGATCGCTCCTCTTCCTCTCCATATAGGAATTTCTCTTCATCTTCAACAGTCTGGAACGCAGGCTTGGTTTCAGGCTGCTGGTTGGGTGTGTTCCAGGATAAGATATTGGAAAAGCTGCCGCTGTCTCCGCCAGCCGTCTCGTGCGGAAGCAGGGAACCATAGAAGTGTTCAGCAGAGATTTCAGGTTGTGGGATGTGGAAGCCTCTAACTGCAGACTGATTTGCCAGAAACATTCCCCTTGTGTCATCAGCATTCTGTGTAGAAGACAAAGAAAGAGAATTCACATTACATGTCGAGAAAATTATGGGAGTTTAAATGGTCTGGAAGTCAACGAGATGAAATGTCAATGATAAGAATCAACAACAAATAAAAAAAAGTTCACTTAAAAATCGAGTAAGTTCCTAGTTCCTAAAAGTGTACCCTAAAGTTGCATTAAAGTTGATTTAAAGTTCAAATGTATTGACTGTTAAAGTGTCAAAATAAAGATAAAAATATATTTTAACAAAGACATCTTAATCAGTATTTTTAAAAAGTACAAATTATTTTACAAATATAGATTTAAAAAAAAATCATAAATATCACATAAGTGTTTTTTTTTTAACATTAATAGGTTATGTCAAACTACTTAATAAGCGTTTCAAGAATTTTCAAATTATTTACTAAAATATAAACTTTTTAAAAAACAATTAATAACCATGAACAGCATTTTTATGTTATTAATTTTTAGGTACATGATATGTTTTTTTTAATACTTTTTGTTTTTACCACTGGTTATTCCTTAGAGGTTTGCCATGATTTATGGTCAAGATTTCTCGTTTATGCTACCCACAACCTAATATACTTTTCTTTGCATATGGAAATTACATGACAAGCATGTGGGAATGACGTTTGTATGCAATTCCCTAAAAATATTTATATTATATTGTATTGTAAAACTTTAATATTATTACAGGTTTATCAAAGTGGATTCATGTAAAATGGTTTGGAAGGTGGCTTTTTTGGACAGTCTCATTAATAACTTTGTTTTATAAAAAATAAAAATAAAAAAAGTAACCTTGTGTAGTGTTAATAAACATGATGTAATTGAACCATAAACCAAAAAATATAGAAACTTAAAACTTTCAGAGATTGTGTTATGCACCTGGTTTATAAGGAGGGCATTCTTGACCAAAGGCAGGTGTTTGTCTAGATCTTTGTTCTGTAGGATCTGTCTTAGTCCATGAAATTGATCAGGCATGGCACTACCACCAAGACTTATTCCACTGCTGGTGCTGCCAGAGCCTTCAACAGTCCCTCTGGAAGACTGTTTTGTCTGGCTGGGGCTCACACGTGACTGACTCTTACTGTGCGCTCCGCTCTTCCCGAGACTACGACTGCGGCTACGGCTCCTTGCACGACTTTTGGCCCTTGTGCGGCTTTTACCTCGGCTGCGACTACGGCTGCGCGTTCTGCTGCGAGCACGGCTCTTTCCACGACTCCGAGATTGACTAAGACCCCGGCTCCTTCCATGACTCCTGCTGCGACTGCGTGGACGGCTCTTCCCTCTGCTCCGACTCCGCGTTCGGTTTGGATGCTTGTCTCCTGTGCCACTGTCATTTTTATCTCCTGGCAGCTCAATCCGGTCACTTGCTTTCAGGATTCGTAGAAACTCTTCTGCCTTTTTCCTTTATTGAAACACAATGGAAATGTATTTAGGGTTAATTAACAATTTTATATGCACAGACATAGACACACGCAAACATACACACATACAATATTGATAATAATAATAAAGGTTACTTGAGTGTCGAATATGCATATTAGAATGATTTCTGAAGGATCATATGACACTGAAGACTGAAATAATGGCTGCTGAAAATGTCAAAGTGATAAATTACTTAGAAAAAAATAAATATTAAAAAATAAAAGTCAATTATTTTAATTGAAATAATAATTCAGTATATTACTGTTTTTACTGCATTTATTGATTAAATAAATACAGCCTTGGTGAGCACAAGGGACTTCTTTCTTTAACATTTTAAAAATCTTTCCAAGTCTAATTTTTTAAAATAATTAATCTGTATTTAAATTCAATGCATGGTTAGCAATTATGTCACAATTCAGATTAAACATAGACAAGCTCCTTGTTTAGCTCCTGATACCTGACTTCTTGGTTTTGATCATCTATACTTTTGGTTGACCAGTTTTGAGAAGAGTGACCAATCTGATTCTGATTTGAAGGTGTGAGCAGAGAGCTGATCAGCGTGGACCCACTTTGGTCAGTAGTGGGGCTGGTGAAGGGTCGGTTCTTCAGGAGAAAGACAGGAATGAAAGAAATATTAATATCACTACACACTGACAAGTAACTTGGCCATATTCATATAACGATACAAGATTAATATAATATCCAGTACAAAAGTCTAGAGATCACAGTGAAAATCTTCATTGAGATTTCTGTGATTTAAACCTAGAAAGAATAGTCTTTAAACCCTACATTTTTAAGCAAATTATGACAAAGTATTTAAATATTTGCAGGTCACTAATCAATCAAACAAATTGGTGCTATTGTAAATGCATGCTTTAAGTATTTTTAAATGAAGCAAGACATGTCACACTGCTTGAAATTGCCTTTCAATTAACAACATGCAATACTAGTTTATTAAACTTTCATGCACTGCACTGAAAATTTATTTCTTACAGTGAATCCAAAGATACTGGATATATGCAATAAATTAGAGTTATAAATAGTGGATATAGCCAATGCTGCGAAAAGAAAATGCTGATTGGGTTTATGGCTGGACGGAAAAACACGAACCTCGTAAAAGGATTCCCTGTTGTAGTTGTCAATCCCTGTTCCGTACGGGCGTCCCGGAGGAGGAGGACCGGGCGGAGGAGCACAGTACCGAGGCCCCGGAGGAACCCCGAAAGGAGGGCAGAACGGCGGAGGTCCAAAAGATGCTGCAGGGTGTCCGAACCCTGACGGGGGTACCGGTGGCCGGCGATAGTCCGGGTTTGACGTACCTCGGTACATCTTTTGTGCATAAATATCTGATCAATATATGTGTAGTTGCAACGAGTTTATTTTTTCATTTACTCTCTAAGCTCTTGTGCGTCTACATAAGTCTGTGCGCGGCCACAGCGCCGCCTGCAGGACTGGAACCACAGACAGTAAAAGAAACCACAGCGCAGATCACAGAAATGCTTGACCAGCAGATGCCAGTTCAAAACTGTTTCACTTATTATTATGTAGATAATACGTGATAAAATAAAGGGTAAATTAAAAATCCAACACAAAATGCTAATTAATCATAATTTATTTAGTATGTTAAATAAAGGCTTTGTACAAGTTTAATATAAATATAGATAGATAGATAGATAGATAGATAGATAGATAGATAGATAGATAGATAGATAGATAGATAGATAGTTCCAGTATTCTCATTATCCATAGCAAATAATAATCGAATACATTAAAAAAAAATATTTATATATAAAATAATATAACAATTGAGTTGTTAAATAAAATAAAATAAATAATTAAATTTATAATAAAATGTGTAATTATTTGAAATATATTGTATATTTTCTTTAAGGTAATTTGTGAAGCCAATAATAATAATAATACGAATACTACTACTACTACTACTACTACTACTACTAATAATAATAATAAAAAGCGAAAGCAAGAACTGATAAAATGTTTCCGGCATGTTTCTGGTCACCTACAGTAATTGTGAGGACCCCATTACAATATGTCCCTTCGCCTCCATTATGCCAACCTAGCGTTTCAGTATTTACAGCTGTTAGATAGAGTAATTTATAATGGAACTAACTGATACTCTTGATTCTTTGGAGGACCTTGGGTAAGTGAATCAAACCTCTCGTTGTCATTTTTTTAAAATTAATAGCCGGTTTTTATAGTCGGTTTAACGGCAGAAATCTGAGCTCGTGCTTGAATGTTCCGGGACGCCGGTGTTCTGCGTTACCTGAGAAACAGAACCTATTTCTCTGTTCTGAATAAATTTTTGATTTCCGGCGATTTGTTGTCTGTCATATTATAATAGATCTGGGGATGTTGGCAGTGGCACACGTGTTTGAGAGCACGATTTATATAGTCAATGAAGCTTGGGCCGTGCAGCGTCAGCAGTGCTCAAAAATCTCAAATATCTCCTCTGCCAAAAATAGCCTGACTCATTATAGGCTAAATGAGCACACCTCTTGTCACCACATGACCAACTCCCAATGTGTCAGACGAGTTCATTCTAGAATCAGTGAAGGACTGGTAGGAATGGGTCGTGTTTGTGTGAGAATAAAGATGTTTAGATGTAATAGCTCAATTATTGGTAATGCTGTTTGAGGACCAGAACTAAATGTGGTATAATGTCGTATTTTCTTAATTGAAAGCGTTTAGCTTTTTTAAATGTATACAAGAGATAAGTTTGCTTAGCTATTGCACTGTTCACGTTCACCTAAATAGCAGAAGCACTGCAGGATGACCCAGAACCATATCGAAATGCAAGCAAAAGCAAATAAACTGCTCTGAAAAGTGTGTTTGTGTGTGTTTGCAGATACCAGGGTCCTCTCCTTGAGGACGGAGCTCTTGAGACAGCTTTGACTGGTGGCGCTGCATCTCCAGAGTTCACTAAACTCTGTGCCTGGCTTGTGTCTGAGCTGAAGCTCTACTGCAGACTAGAAGAGAATGTGCACGCGACCAACTGTGAGTGTGATTCTACATATCAAATATAATCTACGGGACCAAGGAAGTGTCAGTCAGAGTGTGAATTCTGGGTTTGTTTTGGTGTGGCTTGTGCAGGTCCGAGCGAAGCTGAGGGGTTTCAGCTGGAGATGAGTGGTCTTTTAGCTGAACTGTGCTGTCCGTATCCAGCTCTAGTCACCGGAGAGGTCACCAAACGTCTGCTGAATGCAAACAACTGCCTGTTACTACTGAGTATGTTAACAATGCTCATGGGGGGGGTGAATTTTTAAATAAAATGAACTATATATATATATATATATATATATATATATATATATATATATATATATATATATATATATATATATAATATTATTATTATTTATTTATTTATTTATTTATTTTTTACTTGATTTACTAAAATAAGTATAAATTACTATACAATTAACATGAACTATGTAGACATTAAAATTACTAGATTTAAAACATTAAAATTACTAAATAAATAAAAGACTAATTCAAAAATAAATAAAACTATTATAGTGTTCCAGTGGCGAAGTAACATTGTTTCAAGATCCTCTATCAAATATTTTTCAAACTCCTACCTTTCTTCCAGGCTTCTTGCTCTCCGAGCTCGAGGCGTCTAGGATGATTCTGGTCAACCAGCCCCAGAAGAAGGTGCAAGAGACCGGCGGCAGTAAAGTCTTCATAGAGCTGAAGAGCATCTGTATGGCTCTGGGCATGTCCAAACCTCCCGCCAACATCACCATGTTCCAGTTTTTCAGTGGTATTGAGAAAAAAGTGAGGTTTATGAACAGGCAGTTTATGTTAATATAATAAATGTGTGCACACACATTGGTTCACTAATGGATTTGTGCAGAAAACCACTGTGCTTTCTCACCAGTGTTATTTAAGTATTGTTTATATACTAATATAATATTTATTAATATGATGAATTAGCTTTTACATTTAATGTTTTAGTTTTCATTTTAATTTGAGTTTTTGTCATTTTTAGTAAAAAAAATATATTAAGCTTACTACATAATCTTAAAACTATTTTATTTCAGTTATTAAGGAAATGTGATTTTTTTTATTTGCATTTGTTTATCTGATATTTGATTTCAGCTTATTTTCAGTTAATTAAAACATATTTAATAGTTTTAGTAAAAAACAGTTTCACACTTTTAAGTCATGATTTTTTTTAACGATCATATTTAGAGCCAATTCTAATTATTAACTGCTGTTACACATTCCATTTAGAAGAATCCAGTTTAATCAACATTAGAATGATGCAACTGTTGTGAAGCTTATGTAATATTGTATTCAAATCTTTTTTGTTCATATAAGAATGCATGTGCATGTTTATTGGTGAGTCATTGTTTGTTTGCACAGTAAGCCAGTAGGTTCTAATAAAAGGCATTGTTTCCCACAGCTGAAGGAAGCTTTGTCCAAGGTCCCTCCCTCTCATATAGGAGAACCTCTACTGAAGAAACCACTGGGCCCTGTACATTGGGTAAGCTCTGCTTTTGATTTTAATCTTCTAAAAGCACTAAACTAACAATTTTAAATTTAACACTGAGTTCAACTCACCTGCACATTTTAATTAGAAGTGTGTGTTTTTTATCTCCAGGAGAAAATTGAAGCAATAAATCAAGCACTTGTGAATGAGTATGAAGTCAGAAGAAAGATGTTGCTAAAACGACTGGACGTGACGGTGCAGTCTTTTGGCTGGTCGGAAAGAGCCAAGGTACAAGAATCTCTCGTTTTACTTTATGTATAACATTAAACAAGAAGTCTACACTGATTAAACTAAAACAATGAATAAAAAACGTGACCTGAATTCAACTTGACTTTGTAATTCTATGCAGACACATGTTGAAAGAGTTTCGAAAGTGTACCAGCCTCTCCGTGTGGTGCTGGCCACTAAAAGCAGAGTGTCTGTGGCTCACCTGTTTGCTGCTAGAGAAGATTTATCAAAGATCTTGAGAACCAGCAGTGGTCGCATCAGGGAGAAAACCGCCTGTGCCATCAACAAGGTGGGTTCATTTTGAATGTATTTTCCCGTTCTTTTAAACCGTATGTAATCTTTAACTGTAGCTGCACTATTTCAGATGTTAGAGGTTGGCAAGATTTTGAAATGTTTTTGAAGGAAGTGTCTTATGCTCACTAAGGCTGCGTTCAATTGATTAAAAATACAGTAAAACAGTAATATTGTGAACTATTATGATTGTTTTATTAGGTCCTGATGGGTCGTGTTCCTGATCGAGGAGGGAGACCCAATGAGATCGAAGCCCCACCTCCAGAGATGCCCTCATGGCAGAAACGGCAAGATGGTCCACAAGGGGGCGGTGGAGGACAGTACTACTCTGGTGGTGGTGGTGGAGGAGGAAGAGGTGGTGGAAGAGGTGGCTACGATCAGCAAGGAGGCCGTGGAGGTCATGAGAGATGTGGAGGTGGCGGCAGAGGTGGGAGAGGAGACTACCGTGGAGGTAAAGCGCAGGGGAACTGGCAGGATGGCTCTGGTGGAGGTGGATACCAGGGCCATTACCAGGACGGGGGATATCGAGGTGGAGGCTACCAAGGAGGCCAGCAAGGACCAGGGCATCCGGGTGGAGGTGGGAGTTACCAGCAAGAAGGCTACTATCAAGATGGAGGACGACACCAGGAGCGAGGAGGAAGGGGCGGGCGTGGGGGTAGAGGAAGAGGAAGAGGAAGTGGGCAGGGAGGAGGATGGGGCGGAAGAGGTGGGCAAAATATTAATCAAGGTGGGCAATTTGAGCAGTTCTTTCAGCAAGGTGGGCACCAGTATAACCAGGCCGGCTTTGGCCAGGGAAGACAGTTTACTAGCTGAAAAGAGACTGTTCCTGCGATCTACAGCGTCAAAGAGGAGCCACAATTCTCTGAGGGTGGGAGACTGAGAGAGAGAGAGAGACAGGCCTCTGAATGAGAGGATAGGCATAACATCTCATCATTCATATGGTGCCTGTGGAGTCTGCTTGCCAGAGATCTCCTCTGAATGAACAATGTGCTTCTGCATGTGTAAGGTTGGTTTAAATCATTCCGCTTCAGGAATACCATTTAAACTACTTCAGGTATTTGGAAGTGCGTGCTTGGGTTGCCAAAAAAAATAGGATGAACTTTATGTTGCTGGGTTTTTCTTCTTCCTTCCTCATGATGATTGACTTCAGTCCAGTCTACTGCCTGATCTCGCTGCCCCGACAATCTGACGAAGCCTTATAGTAGGAAGTCCTCAAACTTTTTTTTATTCTAGGGGAAAAGTTACTTTAACATCATTAGTTCTCAATGTCCATCCTGTCATTTCACTGATTATCACATTAGTTAAACCTTTTTTTCTTATCTCCCTCAGTGAGATTTTGGTAATGGGAGTAGAGGTCATGCTCACGTGTGAATTTTCATTTGCTGACTGTGTGGAAACGCTGAGGTTGATTGACTGACATGAGTTTTTGCTGTTTTGGGAAAGAATGGATACAGTTCACCTTTACAATGTGTAAAGGTTTATGAATGATTAAATAAACCATAAAGAAAAGAGCTCACTGTCTTGGTGTATTTTATTTTATTAACCTTTTTTATTCACAGAAAACTGATTAATTTCAAATGATGACAGTTTCTTTCATTTTCTTGAATTATTTTAGTGGCAATAAAATATCAGCCATTACAGTGACAAAAAAAACTTTTTAAATTAAGTACAAAAATTTACAGAAATTATGCAGATTCCTATGATGCAGTGTGATCGTGACGTGCTTAGAAATACAGTGGCCACATGAGGGCGATAGAGAGCAATTTTTGTTTTATACCCGTCAAATTTGGCAAATCCTAAACATTCAACTCTACTTAATCACAGTTTTAAGCCAGTCAATAGGAAACAATCACAAACTAGAATTTTTACGTTTTAAATGGTTGTGATTAGTCTGTTTTAGGGTAGTGTGTTTATTGATGTTTTCCATGAACAGCAAGTGAATAACAGTGCGATGAAGGAATCATAAAACATTTCTGCATATAACGTATTCAATTATCACGCTCTTTCTAGTTAAAGCAGTTATATCTATGTCCAGTTATTTTGACTTCAAAAATACATTATAAATACTTTTAATATAATACTTGTATGTGTTTTCCAGTTAAAGTAACATAAATGTTCTCCAAATATTCCAGTCCAAGATGGTAAAAGTCCCTTGTTGTTTAATGATTGGTTTTATGGGTCAAGCTTATTTTCATTGGCAACCCTGATTTGCTGAGATGACCTGCTCACTGCACACGAACCATATGTCAGCATTTGTATGATGTCCCAGAAGTGGCAAGAGTCATCAGATTTTCTATATAGGCTACATCTCTCGATCTCGCAGACTTTATATTACTTAAAGATGTTTGCAGAAGATTAAAAAAAAAATTAAATATGGCTGCTGGTGCTCATAAGTCAAATAACATGTGCTTGAATGATCATTGGAACGCTTTCGCAGTAATTCTTATCAATAAGTCAAAAGACAACAGATGTATAAAAAATATCCCACAGGAGGTTCTGCAACTTTAAGTCTCTGAAAGTCATGCTTAAATTTGTAATTTTAAAGGGATAGTTAAGCCAAACATCTGGAAAATAAAAACGTAATAGATTATATTTTGAAGGATCTTTGTATTCACTGCCTCTCAATGTATTAAGAAAAAAAAAAAAATTCTCAAAATGTTGTAAATTCATTAAACGATGACAGAATCTTAATTTTGTGGTGAACGATCTCTCTCTCAGTAGTATGCTTGATATGCTACATCAAAGCAAACTTAATTACATTTAGCAAATGCCTTAACACCTCTCTTCTGATCTCTGACAATTTGAATGCTAACTTGCATTACAGATACACATTCATTCATTCTATCAGACATAAACAGATGAGAGCAGGATCATTAGCACAGCATTAGAATAATAGTCTGATTCTGATAACAGACACTTTTTAGCACTACACATCAAGGCTTCAGATAGCAGATATGGTTCTCAACTGCTTCAGGATATCATTAACATGAGCCACTGGCATCTAACATTAATTCTGTATTCTTTTACAGGTGCTTCTCAATAAAGTAGAATGTCGAGGAAAAGTTCATTTATTTCAGTAATTCAATTGAAATTGCGAAACTCATGTATTAAATAAATCCAGCGCACACAGACTGAAGTAGTTTAAGTCTTTGGTTCTTTTCAATGTGGTGATTTTGGCTCAATTTTAATAAAAACTCACCAATTCGCTCAATTCAACCAATTCATATCAACAAATTAGAATATTTCATAAGACCAATTAAAAATTTTTTTTAGTGAACTGTTGGCCTTCTGGAAAGTATGTTAATTTATTGTACATGTACTCAATACTTGGTAGGGGCTCCTTTTGCTTTAATTACTGCCTCATTTTGGCGTGGCATGGAGGTGATCAGTTTGTGGCACTGCTGAAGTGGTGTGGAAGGCCAGGTTTCTTTGACAGTAGCCTTCAGCTCATATGCATTTTTTGGTCTCTTGTTTACCATTTTCTTCTTTACAATAGCCCATAGATTCTCTACGGGGTTCAGTGAGTTTGCTGGGTAGTTAAGCACACCAACACCATGGTCACTTAACCAACTTTTGGTGTTTTTGGCAGTGGGGGCAGGTGCCAATTCCTGCTTGAAAATGAAATTAGCATCTTCAAAAAGTTGGCCAGCAGAAGGAAGCATGAAGTGCTCCAAAATTTCTTGGTAAATGGGTGCAGTGACTTTGGTTTTCAAAAGACTCTAGGACCTTGGTTTCCAAATGAAATACAAGACTTGCTCTCATTTGAAAAAAGGACTTTGGTCCACTGAGCAACAGTTCTAGTTCATCTTTTCCTTAGCCCAGGTAAGACGCCTCTGACGTTGTCTATGGTTCAGGAGTGGCTTAACAAGAGGAATACGACAACTGTAGCCAAATTCCTTGACACGTCAGTGTGTGGTGGCTCTTGACCCCAGCCTCAGTCCATTCCTTGTGAAGTTCACTCAAATTCTTGAATCGTTTTTGCTTGACAATCCTCATAAGGCTGTGGTGCATTGAATTTATTTAGTACATGAGTTTCACAATTGAGAGTTGAATTACTGAAATAAATGAACTTTTCCTCGACATTCTAATTTATTGAGAAGCACCTTTCATTCCTCGCATGTTGTTTTTAACAATCTGACTTTCTTTTGTGAAGTCTTCTTTCAAGATTCTATCTCCCATACAATGAAAGTGAATGAGAACCAACAACAAAACAAAAACACCATATTTGTCCATACGACTCATGCCAAGTCTTCATAAGCCTTCAATCGATTTTTTGGAGAGAAATAAATTAAAATTTATACTGATATTCACTGAAAATCTTGCCTAACAGACATGGTCACTATTCACGTTCATTGTATGAAAATCCTTTTGTTTTCCACAATAAATAAACTCATTTTAGTTACTGAAGCCGTGAGGGTGAGTGAATAATGACAGAATGTTCATTCTTTGGGCAACT
This sequence comes from Carassius auratus, assembly GCF_003368295.1. NCBI lineage: Eukaryota > Metazoa > Chordata > Actinopteri > Cypriniformes > Cyprinidae > Carassius > Carassius auratus. Next base: position 13,084,168 of record NC_039256.1, read on the forward strand.
GTCTCTTTAAATCTGCAATTGAGGTGCCAGAAGAGCATCTACGTAATCCTATAGGCTCAAAGACCGACTATAATCACTGTTTGTCTTAGATGATCTGTTGATCCACCTGTGGTTTCTGACTCGCTCTCTCTCTCTCACACACACACACACTGTCTGCAAAAATTATCATATGAGGCTTGTCCCATCTGAGCCTGTCGGGCTCTAACTGAGCTGAGATGTATGGGTGTCAGACTTATTTCAGTACATACAGTATGGTGTTGAAGGACACTGTGTTGTCTTGGCGACAGACTATCGATGGACTCATCTGGCGCTTAGCAACAGAGGCCATATAAACACCTGGTCGATGGCACACCTGTGTCGGCAGAATTGAAGACTTTGAATTCATATTTATAGATATATAGCTAACAATGTTGTTAAGCAGTGTTGATGTAATGATGCATAAGGTCAGAGGTTACTGCCTTTTCTCAAGCACAGGAGACACAACTATATTGCAAAACATTGGAGAAATAATATGTTTTTTTTAAGAGTGAAGGTGGGTTTATAATTATATTTGGGGTAAAGGTTTTAAAACTCAATGTACCTTCCACTTCAGATAATAATGTGTTGCTGGGTAACACATAAATGAAGTTAGTGTTTTAATGTTCTGAGATACATGCATTTATCTTCATATGTGCCAGTTCCACTTACGACTTTAGACATCCTGAATATAATTTTCACATCCAGCGTGTCTTTCTGAGTAGTGTTTTTGGAGAAAGAAAATCAGAGTGTGCGTCGAAAACACGTCAACGGCATAACCTTGAATACTCTTGCTCAGACATCTATTATCACGCTGATGTATCCGTCACATCAGCTTCCAGTGATTCTTTTAGGTTTCCAACCTGTCTGTTACAGAACAGCACAGTGCAGTCACTCTCTGCTTAGTCTGTTTAGACCTTTCCTTTGATGCAACCCTTCCCCCAGTTCAGTCCGCGGGTTGCCTGACGCACCTCTTTTACTGTGGCTGTAGAAATAGTGGCCCTATTCCTGATCCACTGGAGGCATGAGACACCCCAGCACGCCCCCTAGAGCGGACAGCCCTCTGGGCCCTGGTCCTGACAGGCTCCAGGGTGTCCTGCACGGGCCCACAGAGCAGTCAAGTCAGCTGATCTGAAAACACACAGTGGAAGATAATGAGGACAGGAGAGCCTTTTCAATCACAAGAAAATTAACTTTCTTAATGTTTTTAAGAAACTCCTAGTTTTTATTTTATTTTATTTATTTTTTTATATTTTATATTTCTGGCAAATATGTCCTTCATTGTACACTACAATTCAAAAGTCTGAGGATAAAAAAAAAAATATATTCAGCAAGGATGCATTAAATTAATTAATAATATCACAAAAGATTTTTATTTACAAAATCATTGCTGTTATTTTGAAATTTTATTTATTTAACATTCTTGACAAAATATTTCATGGTCATATTTCAATTCAGCTTTACCATAAGAATTTATTACATTTTAAATTATATTATCATGTAAATATTAATATGTATTTATATATTTATATTTATTATATATTTATAAGAAAACATATTTCAAATTAAATATATAATAAATTTAAATAATTTATTTCACATTGTAACTAATTTGTTTTTATTGTAGCTTTACCAAATAAATGCAACCTTGACGAGCAAAATACATTTAAAAAACACTTCCCCCAAATGTAAATGTTTTTTTTTTGTTTTTGTTTTCTGTAAGAAATCTGTTAGCTTTAATAAAAAGATCTGGAACATAAAAATAAATTATTATAATTATAAAAATACTTTAAATGAAGTATTGTGGTTTTATATGTCTGCCTAAAAAAATTTAAAATGTTTAAGTAATTAAACATGAATATTCACCTTAAAAAAAAAAAGGAATTCTGCATTGTAACACTGACAGGTGCAACAACGGTTAAATCCCAGTGTGTCAAGTGACCCTGCCTTATTAAAGTCTGTTCTACAAATGACATAGAGATCTGAATTAAACAAACACAGCAACACAATCCTGGTCAGACATATGCTCTGCATTTTAACCCAGAACAAAGTGTCTGCCAGGTCCTAAAATAACAGCCTAGAGCCCTATTCAGGTTAGTGCTACTCCGTATTTAGGCCCAGTGTGAGTGCTGTGGTGCTCGTGGCTCTGCGGCGTCTGAAAAACATTATCTCTAGAGTGACGAGAGAAGGGGCCGAACGTGGAGCCTTGGTGTTTCTATGGCAATGGTTGAGCAGAGTTTCATGAAAAGATGTTTCAGGGCCATGAGAGAGGCAGGAAGGGAAGTAGGAATTAATAAAAGACATCAAATTAAGGCGGTGGTTTATGGTATACACAAGGTCTTCCTGCTCAATCAAAGCTGAGGACAACACACTGACTGCAGCTTTAACAATAGCTACCGGATAATTTCTTCAGAATTCAAATGAGATGCTTTTCACCCAGTCGTACCTCAGAGGTCCTAATTCTGTTCATATGTTGTTCTGCAAGTCCATTCTGCCGTGAGTCTTCGCTGTGGTCATGCGAGCTCCGGCTGTTCCTCGTCGCTGCCGAACTCTGTGTGTCGTTCTCCCAGCGAGCAAAGCCTTTGCTTTTGGATACTTTGCGGTGCGGCCTGTACCTCATCTTGGGGAAGGTGTGTGAACCGCTGTCTGCAACGGCCACCCAGCCGTTTTCGGACCACAGGGGTTCTGTCTGCGTGGCCTGACTGGTGGTGGCTCTCTGGAGCCGCACTGAGATGCGCTGAGCTGAACCGGTCATCAGCGTGATGGACTTTCCCTCCAGGTCGGAGCTGGACGATGGTGACACAGCATGGAACGTAAACACCTCATCATCATCATCTGTGCAATAACAGGACACGAGAACATTAGCAAAGGGAATTGGGGAACTTGTTTGCAAAGAATTATCTTGGTTTATGTTTAATCAGTGACTGGCTAATAGTTATTTTTTCATTGAAACCATATGGTGATACTAGCTTTCACATTAAATTATGAATATTATAATTTTTTTAAATGCATGTAGAAATGACGATACAACAGTTGTTAAGTGTATGTTTGTGTGTGCTCGAGAGAGACAGAGAAAGAGATCACACACATCTATGCATTTCACCCTGTTTTACTCTGAGATAAGCAGATGGTGATGTACTGTACAGGTGTATTTTCACCTTTACAGGTCGGCAGGTTGGGGCTGCTGGGTAAAGAGCTGTGTGTGAGCACTCCAGGAGACACATTGCCTAGTGATGTGGACCGAGGGAGACGTCGACAGGCCAAAACCAGTAGCTCACGACACTGTTTATGGCAGTTCACACCACAATCTGAAAACAAGCAACAGAAAGTGTGCATTTACATGGATAGATAAATAAGATCAACTAAATAATCAGAGAAAACAAACTAGTAATGATTTGACAAGATTAGTGCACTCCTCAAGCATCAACATCTACTGTGATTTTTCTCTATTTATTTATGTTTTACCTTTGCACTTGTATCCTTGTTTAATAATTCCCCAGAGCTGAAAACATGGACCACGGGGTGAAAAGGAAGGCCATGTAGACAACAAATTGGAGAGAGAGAAGAATGTAAGTAAATATCAATTGGGGAAGAAGAAGCAGCAGCTTCATGCTGTTTGAGTTCATGGTTTTCTGTACACAGACCCATGAGTAATAAACAGGATACTTCCACACATTGCACCCTTCCTGTGCAATATAGTGTGACAAGGTAGATCTGTGTGTGTGTGTGTGTGTGTGTTTGTGTGTGAAAGTCTGTTTAAAGGAATGTGCATGTAACTCAGCAGATTCCTGTCTAACCATCTGTGTTAATACAGAACAATTTGAGCAGCAGTGATTATGACTGAACACTCACTGTAGTGTATACACTCAGTCTATAGTTCATCAGCGCAGAATATTTAGTTCAGTTGCAACAGGAAAAGTGCTGCATTTCCTAAGAAAGACATAATTTTGTACTTTAATTCTGTTATACGTATATATATCTATATATATATATATATAGATATATATACATACATATACAAACATCCTCCATTTCTTCTTGTTTGAAAGTTTGGGTTGGGTAATACTTTTAATTTTTAATGTTTTAGAAAGAAGTCGCTTACGCTCATCAAGGCATTTTTAAAGCATTCTTGCTAAACAAAAGTATTTTTCTATACTATAGAATTTCTTTAAGAAAAATGAAAATGTGACGGACTCCAAACTTATGAATGGTGGTATATTTCATTATTTTTAACGGTCAGCCACTTGGCCTGTAATGAGCATAGCAATACAATTTCTTACTTAACTAACCAGAAACCTTGAGAGTGAGAAACAGCTAGAAACTGTTGTTTTAAGGATTGGTTATGTGATGTTGTGGTAAACTCAGGTCTTGTTAGGTTTTCTTGTTTGCCCACACATACACACACACACGCAGTAATGAGGCCCTCAGAAGACTTCTACTGAACTTCAGTCCCAGATAGTAGCTCTGAATAAATCTCTCAAAATACATTAGCAATTGTGCTTATGCGAATGGAAATAAGTAAATTTAGTATTTCTTTATGAGCCAAATAAAATCAGCTCTTACAAATCCAGCGCAGTGTTCACAGAATGTTGGCTTCAGGTAAGTCATCTCCTGGAAGTTGTGAATAAATCCAGGCCCCATCTTACACTGCAGCAGCGGGTTGGCACGCAGGAAATATGCCATCATCTCATCCTTACTGATCAATCCATCCCTGCACAAAAAGAGAGAGATCATCATTATATCCTCCAACTCAGTGGTTCCCAACCATGTTCCATGTTGACATGGAAAACATGCAGTGTTGGGGGGCCTCCAGGAACATGGTTGAGAACCACTGCTCCAACTTATAAAGTGGTATTTCTTTGCTTCCTGTGTCAAAACAGGTACGATATCTGAATAGAACCATTAGTGTGAGTTCAAGAGCTCAGGAGAAATGCGCGTAGTCACATGTCAGTAATACGGTTTGAGCACTGAACTGCTAAGATGAACCACAGAGGACGCCTGGGGAATATCTGAGTGTGTGAGAGAGTCTGTGTGTGCCTGATGCTGTGCATCCTTTCCTGGGAGATATGACCTTTAGACTTCTGACAGTGCAACAGGTAACATACACTGAGCAGCTGCATGGCCTGAGGTGACTAATGATGCATTACACATGATGCATTTTCTTTGATCATTAAAAATAAATATATAAATAAACTTTTATGGATTCATACAGTGGTACAGAAAGCATCAGGCTTAAAAAATTGCAGTATTTTCCCAAAAAAAAAAAAAACACTGCACTTTACTGCTGTTTAAAAATGTATTATTTGTTGTTTAAATATTACATCATGGGTGTTGTTTTGTCAGCATGCCATGCTCTGCTCCATTTACAGCGATTAAACATGCTTATGAGTTTAGCATGGTTGAGAAGAACCCTTTGTGGAATTTCCAGGCACACTAAATCGACCCTGTCGGGATTGAGATGCGTCCCCTTCCAATATCATCGAGTACTTCTGAATCTCTGCCCAGACTTCAGAGGATCAACAGTACAGACTATGAGCTGCTCTACTTACTGGTCTTTATCAAGCACGCAGAAGGAATCGAGGAAAGGGAAATTTGCAGCGATGCTCTCAAAGTCTTCCTGAGATATGTATCCGTCATGGTCGTGGTCATAGTTACGAAAGACAGACTTCGCATGCAATGAAAAACAGGAATACATATAGTGAATGTGTTGCAACACAGATCTGTTAAATGTGCATTGATATAATCTACCATACAATCAAATTCATCTGATTAAACCATTAAGGAAATTAGAAATAGGTTTGACATAATCATAATATTCTGTTTTTTATCAATATCATAAATGTCTTTGAGTATTGATGTTGACAACATCTTACATCCACAACTTTCCTGATGTGTTTGTTCACCACCGAGGGATCTGGTTTGGTGGTGACCCCAGAGGCCCAGTCCAATGGAGCCAGAGGTTTGTTGGGCGTCGTGGGGGATGTGGGCTGCAGAAAAAACATGGATGTTATGAAATCAATTCTGTTCTGCACTGATTTTTACAAATCCATGTAATGGATGACCAAATGACCAAAAACATGTTGAATTAGTGTCTACAATCATAACACTGCAATTCAAAGGGATTTCAGGATTTACACAAATAAGCAATTATTTTTCAAGGCAAATCATTTTGTAACATTATTAATGTCTTTACTGTCACTTCTGATCCATTTAATGTATCCTTGCTAAATAAAAAATAAATTATTAATAAAAAATATATATATATTGTATGATATGAATTTCTGAACAGTAGTGAATGATCAGAGCACGCATGGGCCGTATTGTCATCTTACCTGAGATTTGGGGTTACGGGGTTCTCGAAGCAGAGACAGCTCGTATATTTCATCCTCTGTGTAGTACAGATCCAAGGACAGCTTTACACAAAAAGACATAAAATCAAACCAAATCCAATCATTTCCCTAAGTGGACAAAAGCACTGTGATTCAGTGTGGTGGTGAGCCTTTGACTGAATGTGGAGATTTATGAGCAGAGACGTGCGAGCAGAACTCACAGTGAGCAGGTAGATCAAGTCCATGTTGGGCTCCACCTGAGCCACAGCGCTCTGCAGGGACACCAGCTCATTAAAGGTGAGATACAGCTGATGCATCTTCACGATGTTCACTTTCCCATCCCCCACCCAGTCCGGGAAGACCACGTGCACGGCGATCAGGTCTTTCAGGTGAACACCTAGGATTGGGATCTTAAACCCTTCGCTTTCACTGAAGGCTTTGCGGTAAGCACAGTAATTGCCTTTTGACGAAACCAGCTCTGTCATTTCATTCCAGATCTGTCAATAGCATAGAAAATGACAGTTACTGAAATTAATCACCTCTTTCTGTTTTGTGTTCTAAATATCACACGTCTGACCACTCGCTTTTTTGTGTGTGTGTGTGCATTTTCATATACAAGGGCCTGCAATGACACCTAAATTAAAACTAAAATGTATTCATTTGCATTATACGACCAAACATCAAACTCAGTGACATCTGCATTGTGCAAAACCTTTGTACAACAAACTGTAAGATTATGTCTTTTAAAATGTTTCCAACATCAAATAAACTCCTTCAGCACTGGGAGCTGGCCTCCAATGACAGTTTGACGTTACGGAAAAGGGAGTGAATAGTTTCCTAATCATTCTTAAAGAAAACTAAACAGCTGTATATGCAATGACTGTTGCACCTTGGTGACCTCTGGGCTGAGGTGAGAATGAGTTTCCTTCAAGCGGGAAATAGAGCTGTGACTCAGACCCCCGACCACAGCCATCAGGGTGTTAAAGTTCTGCAGGTGGAGCAGTTTCTGAAAGAGAGATATATGGACTGTCAGATCAATCGATAGATAGATAGACAGATATATAGATAGACATATAGATATAGATTTGATCCATTAGTTCACATATAATCTAGGGCTTTTCATTTGCAGTATAATTGCACAAGTGCTGGCTGATCTCATGAAAGCACAGCTCTCCTTTATTACTGGAGCTCCAGCAACTCGACACTTAACATCTATTAGCTGACATGGATCATGCCCAGCAGGCCTTAAAACAGAGACTAAAAGCACAGGCTTTGTACTGAATGGATGCCTGGGTGCTCTTCACAATAGAGGCGTTTCATACACCCCTGGCGGCGTGAGAGCAGGCAGGAGGCTCCCTCTAAATCTTTTGCTGGCAGACATTTACATATCAAAGGGGCTGGAAATGTCATCTAGCTGCTTTCAGAATGCACTGACAGAAAGTGGTTTGCTGGGTAAAGGGTCTCGCACTAGCGTAATCAATGGAACAGTCAGACAGCGCGTCACTTTAATGGGTTACCCAGAACGCATGTTTATTTTCAAGATTACTGGCCTTTTTCCATACTTGGTCCTTTCATAATGAGTAATGCATTCATTTTATGGGCTTCATCACCTTGAAGTTGCATTTCCTGTAATTTGCTTATCTTTTCCGTTTTCTTTCTTACCCCTGTTTTATTATATATTAAATGAATTATTTAGGAATATACCTATTTCTATAGGCAAGCTGAAGATACGTGTATGTTCTTACCTGTGCAACATGGATGTATTTGTTGATGACCTCTGCTCTGTGCTGAGGGGTGAGTTTACTAAGAACCATCAGCTGAACCCACTGGGAGATCCCATTAAACAGAGCGATAGAGCGCTCTAATGTAGGGTTATCCACTAGACAGCCATGGATTACGTAACTCTGGTAATCCGTGAACTGAGAACATAAAAATAAAGACACATTCATACAAGTTTTTAAAGAGAAGCATATTAAAAGCAACGCTGCTACCATCAACAAAGTCATATGACAGTAGTTCAGCTGTTTTCAAAGTAACACAACTTTTCCAGTAACAAGCTTCTTTTTCCAACCAGTGAATAATTGTGCTAAATGAAATGGTCATTCTGATATATTGAATCAGTTTCATTCTATTGAATCGACTCATATTAAAAAGTCATTTTGGCTGAACCATTCGTTTAAATGTCATGGTTTTCCAGAGCTTCTATCACATTATATTTACAAAGTTTGGTACTGATTTAGAAGGGAGGAATGGATAAAGGAAGGATGTTTGCTAACTGAAAAAAATACTTGAGTGTTAGCTGCTAAGAATAACAATGTAGGCCAATGGAAAAAATCAGCAGCGCTGATAAGTGAACCAAAGTGTGTTCTCATATGCATGGACTTTTCTCTTTTTATATCACAAAAACAAACACACACAAGCATTATCTTCACTGACGTAAGTCCTCTACAGCTGCCAGCCTTCCCAGGTGAAGGAAACACTCTATTTTTCCATTTCTGCTGTGCACACTAACCGAAATCCTCCTGATGGACTTGTACTCTAAGAAGGTGAGGTGTTCGGCCAACTCAATGGGTTCCAGATGATCAAACAGCAGTGACGCTTTACCCTTCTTCACCTGTTTCTTTCGCTGAGTCAGTTTACGCATCCAGTCATATGAGGGGCTGAAGAAAAAAACACGTTTTCACTGTTTTATGTTCATTCATAGTCTATTACTACACAATACATTAAAAATTGTTATTTTTTCCCAACCTTTCAGTATACTGTATATTCATTAACATTCTCAGACAATATAACATTATTAATTTAACATACTATTTAAATGGATCTTCATTTATGTCACACTGTCTCAGTAATGTCACAGCACAAACTATAATTTAGTTTAGGCTCACTAACCAAATATGACAAGACATCTGCCATAATGTCATAACAGAATCATGAAATGTGTGAAATTTAACATGCCATTCAGTGTTAATTAGTGCAAAAGTCTAAGCGGCAGGTGGATAATTCTCTATGCAATCATTTCCACATAATCTGAATCAGTGATTAAAACACATGCTCATTAGTGTCAAGTTATGCCAAAAAAAGGGCAACATTTGAATTTATAACAAAGTATTTTCATCTTGATTAAACCGATGTTCATGATTAAAGTAAAACAGGTCAATAGAACTGAAGCGGTCAGTGATGGGCACATTGTGAGCAGATACACAACCATCAGAACCTGTGTGAGTGCTTTTGTGTTGTAACAACACTCACATTGTAGAAATGTCAAGTAGTTTAATGTGCTCGTCACCACCCAGCTGAGCAGCTGCATCTCGAAATTCTTCTGTAAGACGGATCAAACCCAGATCCAGATCAAACTCTGCAGGGAATTCAGCTATCCAGTACCTACACACACACACACACACGTTTGTTTTTGTGAAAAGAGGGGACATCCCATAGGCGTAATGTTTTTTACGGTACAAACTGTATATTCTAAAGCCCTACACCAACCTTACACCTAACCCTCACAGGAAACTTTGTGCATTTTACTCATTCTGTATGGTTTTTAAGCGTTTTGAAAAATGGGGACATGGGTTATGTCCTCATAAGTCACCCTCTCCTTGTAATACCTGTGTCATACCCATGTCATTATACAGAGTTGTGTCCTGATATGTCACAAAAACACACACACGCACACACACACACACACACACACACACACACACACACACACACACAGGTTTGAAAGTTATAAATTACATTGAACTTTCATTGCTGTGGCTAAACACAAGTGTCTACCAAAGTGTACAAATGGCTCTCTGTATTACAGAGAAAGTATATTTTTTTCTCCCCCAGCTCATTTACATTTCAACGAAACGATAGAAACCTAATTGTTGTAACTGCAGGCTGATGAATTGCTTGTCCAATCACATTGTATATATCAGTTTCCTCTACTTCCAGTACTGCTCCTGCTGCCATACTTAATGCTGTTTGTTGTCAGGTAACAGCCTTGAGAAAATCTTTAAACCCATCATCACCGTACGTACTTTGGGGAAATGTAACCTTGAAGCAGAGTCTGAATTCTGCAATACTCTCAAAACAAAATCTTTACGTTTCTTGAGCACTAAATCAGCATATTAGAATAATTTCTGCAGGATCGTGTGACACAGAAGACTGGAGTAAAGGCTGCTGAAAATTCACACCACAGAAATAAATTATATTATTAATAATATTTTCAAATATAAAACATTTTAAATCATAATAATATTTCAAAATATTACTGTTTATATGGTTTTATACTGTACGCATCAAATAAATACAGCCCTGCTAGCCTAGAGTTGATTTCCTGAGGACCCCATGAAAAACACCAACAAATCTTGCCTGACTAGATATATCCAGTAAATATTAAGGTTACATTTTAAATCAAGCAAGGTTACTTTTCCCCCAAACAGGACGCAGTTCTGCAAAATACTGACCTCCTTCATTTTGTGATGTTTTTGTTTTGGTGACTCTCACCAAGTCCCTGGAGAAAGGAACGGATGAAGCGTATTTATGTCAGATGCATGCCCTTTATCGTTAATTATGTAGATGTTTTTGACTGCCGACTCACTAAGGGCACGGAGACCCAAAGACACATTCTTTTCTGGTTTTTCTGCTTTTTTGAGACATAAACACCAACTGGAAAGTGTGCCCAGCGTGAGTCAGAGTGACATCATGCAGTTAGGAGGAAACAACTCAAGGGTGTAGGTATTGTGTAACCGTGCATATTAGTGAGACCAATGAGAGTAGGAGTCAAAAGGTCATCAGACAACTTTTACACAACACCTCAATTTACACTGATAACTGATAAGTTACACTGACCACAATTTGTTGGCATCTTTGTGTATTTGAAAGTGTCTTTTTCAAATTAGAAAAAACTATTTCACATTTTTTAAACTTAATATAATGATTTAAATAGCAAATTACATTGCATATTAAATGTATTATATATTAACATAACATTTGATAGTCAAAACCGATAAATTAACATGCATTTCAAAATGTTTTATTATTTATTTTTCCCCTTTTGCTTAAATGACAAGCTGCATGAACGCCATGAGTTTGTGTAAACCCCAACGATCATGTTCTCTAGCATGATCCAGAGAGAATTTTGTGCTTTGACGAAAGAAGACTTTGCATGGTCATGGCCAAATTTACTAGACTAATCATCTAGAAATAGGGCAGAAGTCTTTGATATCCTTATTCATTTAAAATTTCATTGTCAGTTTTTTTTTTATTATTCCTGTGGTGCTCCCAGTCAAAAATGACCAATCTACAAAAAAAAAAAAAAAAAAAAATCACTTATAAATTTTGTGTTCTGCTACATTATTACCAAATCTTAAAATCAATCATTTTGTTTCCTTTCTATTAGCACAGGTTTTTTTGTTTCTGTTTGGAACTGACTGATCGTAGGCCTCACTGATCTGAGCTTATTCACCTTAGTTGGTCATTATTGCCTGAGATCTTTTGTGAGCAAAGTCAGATAACAAAGAACAAACATTTTTGGGAAAAAGAAAATCCTCTCAAATTCAAAATGACTGGAACACAACATAAGTGTTAAATTAGATTTTGATTCCCAGATTATTATGTAGCCTTCTATTTATTCTCAAAACAAATCCTGAAATCCTGAATAAAAGCCTGTGGTTTTGGTGGAATGATAGATCTGAAACTGGCAGGCAGATGTGAATAGAGAAGAAAGGAAAGGTTGGTTTGTGAATAATAGATGGATGAATCACTGAATCATTCTTTGCTGTGACACTATAAGTCCACTGTGGACAAAATCGACAACACTGTATTATAGCTTCCTTACGACATGCTCTGTTGTTGCCTAGAAATGCAAATAAAAAACCTTAAATAATTCAGAAGAGGAAACTTATGGGGAATAAATGGGTTGTTTATCTGTTAAATGGAAGCTGTTTTTATTTACCTCATTAAATAGCAGATCTTCAGTCGTGTCCGCTGGCAGTCATCTCCCCGACAGTCACGATACGTGATAGATAGTCAAGGAGCATTAAGCGTGCTTGAGAATGAATGGATGTATATGCACACACTGTGCAATATGCAATGAATGAATGGCATTGCATTACACAACATATTAATTCAAGTGGCATGTATTTAGATGAAAGATAAAAGAAACACACTTTCAAGAAAAACATTTCACAAAACAAAGTTTTGATAGAGTTAAAGTCACTGCATTAATGGCCAACGAACGTAAAGTGAATTCTGAGAAATGCTCGAACTAGCATCATTTTCTTGGAGAAGCCACATGTTATCCACATATCTAACATCAAACACTTTTAAAAAACGGATATCTACTGAAACATCACACACAAACCACACACGCTCATACTAGACTGGCACAGGATATATAAGCAGAAGCTTCCCAGCGAGCTCGGTGGAGGACACATACCAGCGATGCATCAGCAGAAGGGTCCGGGGAAGCTGATTTTCATGCAGCTCTCCTTCATCATCTTTAAAAGAAGAGAGATGGTCACAGAAAAAGGGAGGAATATTAAAAAAAAATTATATAATATAATATAACCACAACATAATCATAATGAAAAACAATGATATAAGAAAAAAAAATTGTTATGGATAAAGGGTGGATTATACATTTTTAGTATTTTGCAGATTTATAAATAGAAGTTCAAAAACATAGATATGATATGAGAACAATTAGACAAAGACCTGATGGAGGATATCAGTAAATAATCAATAACATGGATCAATAACATAGATCAGTATTTAATAAGTCCAGTAATTATTATATGAACATTAACAGTTAATAGCAACAATGATTAAGCATAACAGGGGTCATTAATCATATACAATCACAGCAATACATAATGGGATCAACCATGACCAATGACAATGACAATACCAGTGATTATTATAATCAATTAATAAATTAATCTAGCAACTGAGCTAGTCTGAGATTGGTGTGTGAATCTGTTAGAAAACTATAAAATATGGATAGCAGCCAAAATGATAACTGACATTTTAGTGTTCACTCACCAAACGCACGAATGCAGGCTTCCAGCAGTAGCTCCAGAGAAGCAGCTTTCCCCAACGTAAATGACCCCATGACCTTCCGTCCAACCTGACCTCACTGGGACATCCAGCTCTCTGCCATTAGGCAGGCCACCCTCTCTCTCTCTCTCTCTCTCTCTTCTCCTTTAAATGTGTTCAGTGTGCTCAGCAAAACAATGGTTGACTCTGTGCTTCACTGCAGAAACAACCAAAACACTGTCAGTTAATAAAAAAGTTACAGAAATATTTTATGAAGCCTTTCACATGCTTGCACCAAGGGGCTTTTTATTGAATGAATTGATGAGGCTTTATAGTGAATGAACTGCTGCTATTTCGTAATCACCTCTTTCCATAGAGTTTGTCAGCCGATCTTCATCTTTTTCACACTTTCGATGAATACAGCACAAAATAGGCCCTGAAACTCTTTTTTTTTTATTTTTATCTTTTTCTACAAATGGTCAGACCAATGGTCCAAGAAATATACATCCAATCAAAACACTCTGAGTGTTATTAATGGCTTTCCTACCTGGCTGTTAACATATGTATCTGTTTAACTCTACGCACCCTGTTTGTGCTCACAGGATACGTCATCAGCGTGTTCACGCATGCTGTGCAGACAGAGCTAGAATGGCAGACAAACATCAACAACCTGGTCTTCCTTCCTGGTATTGTAGTACTTTAAAAATGTTCTTGCTGGTGAATGACAGATGATGTTGCCCAGAGGTTCCCAATCCCAGTCCTCGCGTACATATTTTGCATCTCTCGCTTAGTTAACACACCCCATTCAGATGACCAACTTGTTAGAAGTGAGCTTCATGAATTAACTGTGTTCCAATCGATATGATCCCGACACTGTGTTCATTGCTCCCTACTCCCTTAAGCAGGGGTTTTCTTCACTTCAGAACATGGGCTGGAATTTTGTGTTCAGGGGGTGTGGCTTTGGTCAGCGATTGCAGGGAGGGTAGGACATTCGGTTTCAGTCCTGTCCCACTAATGTTGGCATTTTCCAAAATCTCCTATTGCACCCTTAATTTTATAAGTGGTTAGTCATTTTTGATGAATGTCCAAGACCATGGTTTAAAACAACATCAACAACAACAAAAAGACTACTTCAATTAGTAATTTTGGGCTAGTTTGGGCTTGTTGTTATTGATAAACTTTCTATAAATTAAATACTTAATAAACAATAATGTCTTACCATAACTTGGGCAAAAGAGCTGAATACTCAAGCTTGATGAATGCAGACAGATTACGTAAATAAAAAAACCCAATCATTAAAAAAGATTATTGTCTTCCCATTGTTCCCACATTTTTGTGCTTTTTGCATTAACAGTGTTGTGCATAGAAATTGTTTAATATAACAGAATACAGTGTAGCAATAATAATTAGTTACATTTTTGGGAAAAGACAAAATGGTATTAACAAATCAACTGCATATGGCAAAATTTAAAGTCTTTAAAACTAGCTATTATTTATGCAAGGTTAAGTTCATACCACAAAAAGCAAACAAACAAAAGAATTGGAGCTTTAAAAAATGAATAAATGGTACCCATAAAGTACCTTTTGTATTTCTTTCCTTTTACCCTAACCCCTGCCCGGTCTCCAAACCACATCAGCAGTCAGACCTGTGTTAAGCTAAATTGTTAGGCTGCTTTATTCTCCTATGAACTCCCTATGGCAGCTATCAATATTTCATGTTTCTTGCGGGTGCTCTGTTTGCATGATGCTACATCACACATCACGATTCCACACAGATGGCATGACATCATTCTGGCCCACTGAGCTGGACGTACACTGCCTGATTAGAGCTTACATAACATAATAGTGTCTTAACTTATTAATGCTGATGAACGTGCGGGTGTCCACACGTAAAGGATAACTAGCCCTTCACATTGCCACTAAATCTTCCTGCTATTGTGTTGTTTAGTTTTATTTCTGTCATATGCTGTAATGTGTAATTAAAACAGGCAGGGTAAGCGTGCGCTCCTGTGCACAAATAGCTAATAGATTAATTTTAGAACTGGGTCTATTTTTAATGTGGTGAAGATCAGAAAAGGTGCAATCTGAAGGATCAACAACTAATTATCCTTCAAAATACAAACACTGGAAATCAGCTCTAGACATAACAACAACAACAAATGTACAAAGAGGTTAAGCAGCTGCTTGTGACGGCTCAATCTTGTGGGAGCTTCAGTCGGCATCCTGATCTTTGAAGTAAAACAGTCTCTGTGTCAAGTCATGTGTGTGATACAAGGGCAAATGAGGTACCTGCACTATTGTCGATAACTGTTCGGAATTCATTAGCACTATCTTGGAGACAGACAACCTCCCATGATGTCATAAATGACCACAGTGAGTGAGGGGGTGATGGCAAGTGCAAAATATCTGCAAAACCGTCAGACGTTTCCATCCTGACTCACATGAAATGCATTTTAAAGTACACCTGCACCCAAAACAGATCCCTGACCTCAGAGATGAAGGGACCAGAGCTGTGGTTATAAATATCTTTGTCTAATTTTCGCCCCTCTCATGTGTGAGTTTGAGTGCTGATGGCTGGAACCGGTCCTGACTCGCCTCATCCAGACCAGCACACATCAGTTAGTCAACCATCACATGAAGTCAAATTTATTAGATGTTTATGACTCAAGCTCTATAAAATCCTGCATGAGCTAATATGTGATATTAGGGATTTAACATTAAACTCATTTAAACTATGTCAGTTTCTAGTTCCTATACTATGCATCAGTTCCTAAATCTCATAAATTAAAAAAATTACACACTCGAATTTCAGACTAGCTGCATCACTGTGTTCCTGTGAGAACAAGAATGTCAAAGCTTTCTCACACCCTTCTTCAGCTGCCAACCTGACTCAATAATTGAAAATACTTTTTCCCTGATTGTTGGAAAGAAAAAAAAAATCAACATTTCTAAAAATAATTCACAGAAGCATGAATCAATGTCGAACAAACCAGTCTATTTCAGTTCTGACATCATAGAGAAGGCATATACGAAACGGATGTCTTTTTGTCACTACTGTCTAAAAGTTATGAGTGAGTTTGTTTTGTTTTTATTACAGAAATTAATACATTTGTTCAGCAAGGAGACATTAAATTGATTAAAAGTGAAATTAAAGATATTTATATTGTAAAAATGTTTTATTATTTCCACAGCCTGACTGCTTTTAACAGTAAATAATAAAAATAAGAAGATATTAATAGTAATAATAATTCTAAGAAGAAGAAGAAATGTTTCTTGGGCACTAAATCAGCATATTAGAATGATTTTGTAAGGACCGTAGTAATAGGTACTAAAAAATTCAGCTTTGCCATCACATGAATAATTTACATTTTTAATACATTGAAAAGGAAATAGGAACTTCACAAAATCACTGTTTTACTGTATTTTCTTTTTCTTTGATCAAATGCAGTTTGCAATATTACTGACCCAAAACATTTGGGGAAGTGCATATACTAGCACACACCTTAAATCACAGAGAAATGCTTTAAAATGTAAAATGTCTTTCACTTTCTAGAAAATGGAGCAAAAGTATTGAAGACTCATCCTGCACTACACAGATTATCCAATCAAATACTCTCTAGAATAAGAATGCCCCGCCCCCTGATACCACCTGCTTCTTACTAGCTTGTAACAAATTATGCTCACAACCATGGCTGAACTAAAGCACACTGGTTCCTTTTTTAAAGCACACAAAACAGCCTATATACCTCACCCAAACTTCTAATTTCAAAAGGAAACACATCAACACAGGACAAAAATACTGCACTAATGAAGTTATTTCATACCGTCTTTAAATGTGAAGTTAGAAAGGCAGGAGTGCTTTTAATAGCGCAAAACTGGAATAAACTGCCTCAGACAAGACCTAAATACAATTTAATATTCTCATAAATTCAAGAGCACTGAAGAAGCTCTCGAAAATCAGAGCAAAACAGAGAGCGAGAGAATTACTCATTGAGAAAACGCAAGGACTCAGAACTTGAATGTGATAAATATGATGATATCAGTAGCATAAAGAGTGAGCACAGATTGAAGATGCTTTTCATAAATCTCACATAAGAGCCAAAGACCCATGTTTCCCTCATCCACTTACCCAAAATCTTCACGTTAAGGACAACGGTGTGAATCTGAAGGGTCAAGTGAAACTTCCAAAATGTCTGTGGTTTGAGGACAGGAGAACTCCTTTCGAGCCGAACAGACTGCGAACAGCTGACGGACACTATCCCACTGTCCTCCACGCCTGTTTGTAAACACCAACGCACATCAGACGGCCATATGACAGACCATCACAGCCAATCAGAGTGACAGAAGGGCTCAGAACACGAACAGGGGACACGATGAATACAAATGGGAGAAAAAGAGTGAGAAAGAGATAATGAGAAAGAGAGTGAAGATGACGAGAGAATTCAGCTAGAAAAGACATCAAATGAATGATAATAAAGTGAAAAGGATGAAAAACAAAAAAGATACAGTCATAGTACTTTCAAATTACACCACTGGGACAAGTTGTATATTTCTTATTGACACTACACTATAGACAACAGCAATTCAAGCAAGAAAAATAAGAAATATGATGCGGAATAAGGCTGGATAAAAAGGACAGAATGTCTGGGTGAAAGGCAGATGTGCCAGATGTCTGTGTCTCTGGCAGCGAGAGAGAAACAGCTGCCCTCTACATCTGTGTGTGTGTAGTGAGATGAAGTCATTGAGTTCTCAGTGAAGCAGACTGCAGCTGTTCAAAACCCAGACTCCTCCTGCTGACCTTCAAGAGAGGTCACTGAAGTCAAGCATATCAACATCACTATATGCCTTAAAGGGTTACTCCACCCCAAAATGAAAATTTGGTCATTAATCAGTCACCCCCATGCCGTTCCAAACCCATAAAAGCTTGGTTCGTCTTCAGAACACGATTTAAGATATTTTGGATGAAAACCTGGAGGCTTGAGACTTTCCTATAGACTGCCAAATAAATAAGAGTGTAAAGGTCCATAAAAGGTATGAAAGTCATCGTCAGAATACTCCATCTGCCATCAGACGTGTAATCTGGGTTACATGAAGTGATAGGAAGAATATAAAATATCTTAAATTGTGTTCTGAAGACGAACTGAGCTTTTACGGGTTTGGAACGACATGGGATAAATGATTAATGACAACATTTTCATTTTAGGGTGGAGTATCCATTTAAGACTGATGGGGGCAATTTCACCTGCAGTTAGTTCACTGCAGGTTTCTCTTTCACAAACAGCATACATTTTATTTTTACTGTTGTTGTTTTTTTTTGTCCCTTTTACCCTTTTTATTTTTATAATACAGGAGAAAAATTACAAGAAATCAAAGGGAGAAAGTGTAAATGTTCAAGCTGGCAACCATACCATGTTTTAAAATGAAAAAAGCCTAAATAGTATATTAATCACAAATTTCAAAAAGACACAAAAAGGATAATTAAAAACAGATGCAGCGATAAAGTAGATCACAACAAAGGGTATCTCATTTGAATATTAACAATCGCTGGCTGAGTTACAGTAAGTGAACATGGCGATTGGACCAAATGAAATCTATGAAAAGATTTATTGTTTCCTGTGATTGTAGCTCCTGTTGAAATACATTTTTGCCTTTCAAATGCACATTTTAGTGACATAATGCTGCTTTGTGTTGCAGTTATTATAGTCTGTAAGAGTTTTTTATGTGTTAAGAGAAGTCTCGTAAGTTCTTCAAGGCTTTTTAATTTTATTTAAAGGTCCCCTTCTTCGTGATCCCATGTTTAAACTTTATTTACTGTGTAATGATGTTGTTAGAGTATAAATAATATCTTTAAAATTCTAAAGCTCAAAGTTCAATGCCAAGCGAGATATCTGATTTAACTGAATTCGCCTACAAAAAACAACCTGTTTGGACTACATCCCTCTAGTTCCTGCAGTAATGACGTCACTAAAACAGTTTTTTGACTAACCTCCGCCCACATGAATTCACATACAGGGGGCGTGGTATTGTTGCGCTCCGATGGACAAGAAGGAAGAGCTGCGTTTGTGTTCGACATGTCGTTGAAACGCTGTTATTTTCATCTCGGAGTCCAATCATCGTTGTTTGGGCTTCCCAGGGACGCTGTACTTGGAGATTAATGGTTACAATTTATGTTTAACTCGGTTCCCGAAAATTATAATCCACATGTAAAACTATGTGCAGCACATTTTGATGAGGACAGCTTGCTGAGGACAACTTCCTCAATCTCAATCAATTTAATGCCGGATTCGCAAAAAGATTATTCTTGAAAGATGGAGCAGTTCCCTCTTTGTCTGGAGAAGACGTTGTTTAAGGACCACAACCGGTAAGTGTATTTTATTATTTAAGTTGGTGCGTTTAACAGTTTCTTTTACTTATTACACAAAAGGCAACGCTGTTTAGCTTTGTTAACTAGATGTTAGGGCTGTGCAAAAAAACCAAATGCGATGTTCATGTGCATCTCGTCAAGTAAAAACACTCCTGTGATTATAAGTACATCTCCAGCACGTGCGTTCTAGCCCAATCACGTTACCAGGAGGGCAGCCTGCGCTCAGCTGCTGTCGAATCACAACACAGGAACCGCTGGCCCAATCACAACCTGTTACGTATTTCTGAAGGAGGGACTTTATAGAACAAGGAAGTCATCAGCCTGTTTTTGTGACAGTAAAAACAGAGGTATACAGATAGGTGAACTGTGTGAAAAATATAGTTTTTTTTATACGCAAAACATGAACACGTTACATTGCACACTGTAAACACAATCAAAGCTTCAAAAAAGTGCGAAAAACGGGACCTTTAATAAATAATACAGAGAAAACAGTCATGTGAAATTTCATTAATTAAATGTTAATACAATGCTACTTATTTTAATGTATTTTAAAATGTAATGACGGCAAGGCTGCATTTAAAGAAGCCATTACTGCAGGCTTCAGTGTTACATGATCCTTCAGAAATTATTGTAATATGCTGATTTGTTGCTTGAGTAAAATTTCTTATTTTCCTCCATTTTTGAATTATTTGTTATTTGGTGAGCAGTGTTTTAAAGAAAACTAAATGGAGCTGAACTCAAACCCATGCCTCCACCGCCTCCTCAGTCTGTATATTTCCTCCTCATTATTGTGGTAATTAAATTTTGAACTTCAAAAGGTTTTTGTGGGCTGATTGTCATGCACAGAGCACCCTTACAAAACATTTAGTGACCTGACCAACACATATACGGTAAGAATATGACTGTGTCACAATATTCACACATTTTGGTGCTTTCTCAGAGTTTCCACTGGTAATACAAACCAAAACAAGTGAACATGCATTGATGCACACACACAAGAAAATTCACACGCAGACAGTTAAGCTCTCATGCACAAAAACACAAAGCCAATGAACCATTCACACAATACCAGAGACCTGCAATCAGTAAATGAGTTTACCTCCCCACAACCTCATTATCAAACAGTCATCTAAAGCTTCAGCCTACAGAGACAACAGCCGACTATCTCTGACAGTCACTCGCTCTATAAAGCCCAGCAAACCTAAAGCACAACACCACCAGCAGTTCTAAATCATATCAGGGCCTCAACCTGTGTACTTTTGAGATTGTCATCTTTCAGTCAAATGATGAACCATGAATCATCCTGTCAGTACATCAATTATAGGCTTTTGTCTAGATGAAGGAAAGAAATCAGCAACGTTTCCAAAGCTACTTTGAAACTTTCTTCCCAAACTACATGCTACTCTTAATGTTAAGTAGCTAAATGGATAGTTCACCCAAAAATGAGAATTTTTTCCTCATTTAATAATCTACATATTGTTCTAACCCTGTATGACTTTCTTTTTTCTGTGGAACACAAAATAAGATATCCACTGATTGATAAGATAGATAAGATTCCACTGAAAAAAAAAAAGTATATTTAGGTTCCACAGAGGAAATTAAGTCATGCAGGGTTGGAACAACATGAGGGTAAGTAAATGATGATAGAAAGTGCATTTTTGGGTGAACTATCCCTTTAAACAACTGTAAAAGTATCATTGTACCTAAACAAGAAAAAAAATATTATATAATATAATTATAAAGTAATTTATAATTATAAAGTAATTTATTGTTACAACCACAGCATTATTTATCTGGCAGAAACTGTGGATTTAAAGATATTTATATAACCGTATGGCAAAAACAAAAACCATGCATTTCACAAAATAGTTTGTTACACAAATGAAGTAGCATGCTGTACAAGGACTTCCTGTTCAGGGAAATTAATCAGTGAGTCATTTGAAGTCATACATTTACATCTGTTTGGACAAACTGATTTACTGCAATTAACTGGACTTTTCAGAGCGGTACACAACAAATATAAGATATAGCGTGCTTGATTATTGCCTCAGCTTGTACAATTTCAATTTGAAAATAAAACAGTGATGCAGCATAACCGTGTGCATGCTCTTGGAAAAAGTAGATTATTACTGAAAAATCCAGACATTTATTATATTATAGATTGTATGCATTTGGAAGATGTTTTTATCCAAATTGACATTGCATGGTATAATTCATTTGAAGCCAAACATAACCATGTCCTTGGTGTTGCTAGTGCAGTGCTCTACTGTTTGAGCTACAGCTAGAATATTTGGAAACCAGTGTATCCACTTTGATGCTACTGAAAAAGGTAGTATCACTGCTGCATTTAGTCATGTCTCCAACATCGAAGGGTACAGCATCTGTGCAACTGAAAAAGGAACAACACCAGCAACCTTTTGACAACTTTGGGTTAAGTTTCTTTGTGAAACAGAGCTGCTAACATCCTGCCACACACTGCAAAGGGACTGAGCAGGAACTAGAGTCTATAATTGCCGTATAGAAAAGGCTAAAACAAAGTAAATTATCCAAAGGAAAAAAAGATGTGTATAATTCATAAAGCATTGGCTGTCGCTTGTTCCTCACAGAGCGGAAACTTCCCCAACACCATGCATTTTTAAAGAGTCATGCTAATGCTAGCCCACTTAAAAAGTTACATCTTAATTAGACTGGTCTGTTGTTTGACATCTAGACCAAGAGTTGAAACTAAGCGATGATATGACTTGATGAGGATCTCGACCAGCTCAGATATTTCAAGAAATATTTGAAAAGCGCAAAAATGTAACTCAGTCTTAAGTCTGGGATGCTTCTGGCCTGACAGTAACTGCTTCACCTAGATTAGATTAGAAATCTGTTACTGAATATACAGCTTTTAACTATTGCAGCACATGACAGATGGGTTATTGAATACAGTTTTAGAGTTTCATATAAAGGAACTATGCAACCAAAAATAAAAATTGTATCAGTATTTACTCACTTAATACCTTAGTGGTGCATAAATTATAGCAAACACTATTTCTTTTTTTGGCCTGATAACTGATTCCTTTTTTATATCATATATGCAGAGAGGAAGGGAAAGTGAACGGTTTCTGTAATAATGAGAGTGAGTCATGAGTTAGATCTCTGGACCCCAACATTGTGAAATTTAGCAAGAAGGCCTGCGAACACCATGTGGCAGTAGTGAATGTGAGAAATATTCATTCTCGTTCTCTCGCTCTCCCATAGTCCACTGATGCAGATGAAGGGATTGTTTGTCTAAAAGGCAAATGGACTTCCTTCTATTCTGGCCTTTTTCCTGTCTGTGTAGCAGGCGTCCCTGTGCCAGGCTAAAAATACTCCAAAACACATCGTAAACTGATGCACGGCACACAGGAAACACGTCACAATACACTCAAGGGAGGGGTGGAGGTGACCACCAATCTGTCCTTTTGTGTGTGCAAAAGGGGGTGTGAGGGGAAGAAAAAGATCATGAGCGAAAGACAGTAGTCAGGAGTGTTATCGTAACTGTCTTTTTCTTTCTCCTCTCCACTGCGGGTTAAATAAAGGCAGGTTGTTTTTTTCCAGTCAGTGGCTTTTGAACAGGATGTCATAGATACACAGTGGATCTGCGTCACGTGGTTTCCGCCTCCCCCAAAATAATCAAGGCAGAGTAACTATAGCTTCAATAAACAGCATGACCTTGATCTGATCTTAAATGAGAGCGACAAAACAATTGCAAATATATCAGACTCTCAGCCTGGACAACAGCGAGGAACATTAACGGTAAGTTGAAACAATGGACAGCCCCAATTCTCAACTCTCTCTTTTGTTTCAAAGGCCCTCTATTCAAATGAGTGGCAGATATATTTAATATGACTACCACATACAAAAATTCGGAGCCAATTTCTCCAGCTTCCATTTTTTGAGGAGATGAGCCCTCTAGTTACCATATTGAGAGAAATTTATTCAGAGACAACAGGACATCCCACCCAGCAGGGTGTCATTCAATTGATGATATTTACAAGCAAGAATTACTCACAGTTAGGATCACCCACCCTCAAGCCACCCAAGGATGCCCCGCGAAAGCTTGCATTTTCCCATCTATCTGTTTGGCCTGTTTTAGTGGGTCTGGGTGAGATACGAGCTCTTCGATCTGTCTGTGGTTTGTATACGCAAGAGTTAAGGGGTGAAGACAGGTTTCAGAACGGAAGAGCTTTGCACAAGTAATGGCTTGGTAACAGTAAACAGGCAACAGCTGAATTCAACTCCAGTTTCAGGAGTGTCTCGCAGAACCACTGGATGATCAAAGCTCTTACCTCAAGACTGAAATACAGCAAGACATTTTTATATTTCTTACCTCCTCTGGACAGGGGTGGGTCATTGACAATCACATTTTGGTGAAACAGTTTAAGAACTCCTGCTCATCTGATGCACACTTACAATTCATTATATAAGTGTAATAGTGGCATTTGATGGAAGTAGAAAGGTGCTTTGATATATACCATGATACTGAATTATTATATACCTTATTCATGTACCAGGTTATGTATATGGCACTTCAAAGAATATGTCCAACACAAATTACAATACTTAACTCGTGACTGTCTTTAATGTCATGTTTCTCATTTCAAAAGAACGGTTTCTCATAGGCATCAAAGAAAACAAACAGAGTATCTTGTCATGTTTTTCTAAAGTAGAGACATGTCAAATGACTGGAAGTTTACTGCACTCAGATTTGCTCAAGTTTGCAATCAAAAGTCAAAGATTTTGATATGAACCCACACATATCTGAACAAACTCTTTGAAAACCACAAGATTTGAGCTTTGATTTCATAAATAACATGCATTTTACCACTCAAACCCTTTTCTCCATATCAACAAATTTGTTTCAGTTTTTAACTTGTGGGTTATTTTAGTTTAAACATTTGAGACATATCTGATAACTTGATGGTACATTTTTGTTAGCAATCAATTGAATCTGTGAGCGTACTTAAATTGACTGTATTCCAGCATGAATTTCAATATTTTGGCAGAACACAACACAAATTTCAAATGATAAAACATGGACAGTTGAGTGAATCATCACTATATGACGATGTAGGCCATAGAAGCATTAAAGCACCCTTGTCCTTCCTCTCTCTTTTCTCCAAGCGTTAAGTGCATGGTGTGTGTGAGTGTGACACTAGCAGCTGTTTTTCTTTCCTCTTTCCTGTTCATTCAAAGGGGATGCAGACCATTTTGTTTCGTCTCATCGAGTCCAAAAAAGAGCCAGCTAAACACAAACAATGAGCACATATCCTGCTCCGCCAACACAGTTTCTTTCACACTCTCACAGGGTTTGTTTTAAACAGCTATGGAACATTAGCATTGGGCTATTGTTACTGGTGTGTTCTGTGTCAGTAGAAAAAAACAAAACATATGAAACCTCTTCGTAAAGTAATGACATTCCATCACTCTTCTGAAAAAGCGGTTTCAGAATTATAAATGTGAAAAGACTGATTTATATTTATATTTTAAGTGTACTACTACTGCCTCTTTCACTGATTGTTATGTGGCTGAGGTTTGTGTCACATGAAAAGCTGAGGAGGATTTGATGTCATAACTTTGATGAAACCATGACTCCCTTGTCTTAGAATCCAATTTACCAAACATTTATTTGGATTTCGCAGAAACGTTCTTAGAAATTCCTTGAAACGTCTAACTGAAATGTTGAACTGCTCAGTGCCGGATTGTTTTGTTCTGTAATCATGACTAACACATTTATCCTGGCTTCATACTTACAAAACACCTCTACGTAACTTTTCTCCAATGCTTTGAAAGTTTTGGATAATATTACATTTTGCTAAATTTTACTTTTGTCTTTTCACGGAGGTAGATTGTGTTTAGGCTGTGTGGCATTTTCATGAACGCTGTAGCTAAAGTGTGACTGAGTGAATTCATGCATGCTGTTTGAATATGAGGAAATGTTACAGGTGTACTTTAAAGCAATATAACACTGCATTACTGAATGACACAGGCAGTAATTTTCAATTGTAGAACGTGTGTGAATATCTGTACCTGATTTCTAGTTAGAAAGAGGAAGAATAGAGTGGAAGATTGAGGAAATTGACACTATTTCATCATATTGTGAACAATTGCATGTCATTCCAAAGAAAAAATAGTTTATCTTCACCATTTTTAATCAAAATATAATCAATTCTTTCAGTTAAACAGTTTTCCTTTTTCTGCTGAAATCAAATAGGTTGTGTGGCAACTGGATAATTTTAACCAATAGCAAAATTGTTCCGGAAAATAAAAAATATGTCAAATTATTGAAATAAAATGGGTTGCAAATGGCAATTCACAAACTTGGAACTGATTTAGCATGCATTACATCACTTGCTCACCAATTGATCCTCTGCAGTGAAGGGGTGCCGTCAAAATGAGAGTCCAAACAGCTGATAAAAGCACCAATCCTAGTTCTAAATTACCATATTGTAAAGTGGAAAGCTGTCCATCAAGACAATTTGAACCTGGAACCATTGCTTGTTGCTAAAATATAAGTCCTCTATTCAAAATATTTCTATCTTGTCTGAATCAGGAGAGAAATATGCACAGATCAAGCACTGTTTAAAAGTGAAAACATTTATAAACAAATATGAGTATAATTTCAGCAAAAAAAAATTTGGTCAGCCATTTTTTTTTGTCAATAAATTTGTATTTCATCTCTAAAAGGACTCAAATGTAATCAACAGTAAATGTGTAAAAAAGTAAAAGAAATGTGTTCAGCTGTCATATTTAGTCCTTAGAGGAGAAAACAAGTACAGCCAAGTCACTTTGAGCTCACTTAACAATGCAAGTATTGGTCAGATCAGCAAAGAAAAACTCGGTGAATATACTTTCGCAAAGCTAGTTATAGAATTACTCTGATATGGACAGAATATGGACACATTAAAACACATTGATACTCTTGCTCTTTAAATAGCCTGCCATTTTACTGAATCACAGCTGTACCGCAAAATAAAACTGATAAGAGAAAGATGGTTTAGAAATAGAAATAGGAGCAGGTAAAGAGGCACTATGAAAAAAATAAAATGAGTGGAGTGAGACAGTGAAGAAGAACCATCCATTTTACAGACACCTGCCTACACTCGCCGTCATAGACTCTGTGTAACTGCAGAAACAACAGCTCTGTGAATGAGTGTGTTTGTTCAGCAAATACATGAGCGCTAGTGTGTTAACAGAGCTTAAATATTACTATCCGCTGATCTGACCCACAGATTATCAGCACACTGAGCAAAGAGATGAAAAAGAGACCAGAGAGGGTTATTATTTACACCTTTATTACCAAGTTATATAAATGCTGACAAAATTGAAACTTCTGTTATTTTTATAGAAAGCTAATAACTATGTTACTTCTAATCATAAAAGTACAACATAATTTACTATATTTACCAATATTAAAAAATAATGTTGCATTTCATCATTTAGACCTTTGAGTCCCTGAATGCCAGATTCAGCGAACACAAAATTTTTGCGTCATTCATTCAAAGAGTGAAGTTATTGTAAAACAGTGAGTTTGAGCTACTGAGATAAACTGAAAGAGAGAAAGCAAGTGTTGAAAAGAAAGAGTCAGGGTGTGCTCACGTATGTGAGTGGGATTTAGAGAGAACGTAGACTGTCCCTGTGACTTATGAACAAAAGTTGAAACTACAACAACATTTGCGATACAACACCTGAGCAGACAGCAATGTGAACTGATTCAAATCAGCATTATGTTATCCTAGTTCTATGCAGGAAATTGTTTATATGTTAAAACACATCATACACATCGATGTGTTAAGGAGCTATACTGTTACAGACATGCTTATAAAAACTTTTTATAATTACTACAGACTAAGAAAGTCTGCACAAAATCACACCTGCATACAATACACACATTATCTGCATGACATGATGGTCAGACTGTCCTTCTCTGACTGTACCTATCACTGACCAAGAGCCCTGTGATCATCAGGGCTGACAACTGAATATCAGTGTTTCCCTCACTTATCACACGACACAGCACAACAGACAACAAAACATGATACGCCACCAGAAAAGTTCTTGACTTTGGAATTTCATTGTCAAATCTCTCTGGTTGCATCATGTTTGCAATGAGAGTGTAAAGTGGCCTTCTGTACTCTTCAGACGACCACAGTAACACCATCTGACTATAGACCACACACATTTTGATTGTTCGGAGTATGTGAACTGCAAAATCAAACCTAACTAATGTTCAACACGGTTTAGCATTAGTTTGGCTTTAAAAAGGAGTGACAGTCTGTTATGTGATCAAATGAAAGCGATCTTACCTGTCTGTGCAGAACACTGGAGCTCTTTTGACTCAGCATAGGTGTGAATCAAGCAGCATATCTCTCTACAAGTTCACGCCTGCCTTAACAAGAAAGAAAGAAAGAAAGTACACATTGCATGTCAGATGCACCCAGATCAAAGCGCACACAATCAACAACAGTCTGGTGTGCAAGAGCCGAGCATGTGATACTGACCCCACACAGATGCATGCTGCCTCTCTCCTCCCATTGCTGGCCCTCCCCCTTCACTTCCACTTCTCTTTCACTCGGTCCCACCCCTCACTTCCCTTTGCGTTGTCTCTTTTCACTCCATCAATCAATCATTCTGTACCTTTCTTCCTCCTCCCTCCCCCACCCTCTCTCTCTCTCTCTCTCACACACACACAGACACACAAAGTTCCAGTACACATATTTGACAATAACAAGCAGAGAGTAAAGGCATCTTTGCTGTTTTGTCCTCGAGCTTATGACAAATAATCATGAGTAAAATGTACTGTACAGTGATGGTATTTGAATATGATAGCATGGTTAGTTTGCTAAGTATAATATATACTGTACTCATATTCCATGGTATTATGCACAAATTATTAAATGGTTTATTACAGTTCACCTGTTTTATGGAATGCTTTTATAAGTGCCCTTGCAGGTCAGCTCATTGCCTTTGTTTTTTATTTTCTTTCAGCGACAGACAAACCATTCATGGTCACAATAGTGAGTACAGTACAGATAAATGTGTATAAACATCACCTTCTTTGATTTATTTAAAGACTTTTAATACACGATATGGATTTTCATAAGGTATTTATTAATGTACAAATTACAAATACATAGTTTTAATCAACTTCAGTTTTAATGTAAAAAAAAAAAAAGGAAACAATTTTTTTTTGGGGGGGGGGGGGGGGGGGGGGGGGAATAGGGGGTGCTGTGGATCCCACGGCTGTTAAATAGCAGCTTTGCAACCTGGCAAGACGTTTCGCCAACTCTATCAAATGCAGTCAAAGATTTCTGATTAAAAAAAAACATCTGAGAGAGAGAAAAAAAATACATAGGCACTTCATTTTTTATTATTTTCTTTCCAAAGAAACGTAATAATAATAATAATAATAATAATTTCTAGAAGAAAGGTGAGGTTAAAGGTCATGCCTGCTCCACAGGGCAGACGTCCACAGTGGACTAATGTCCCATACACAGAGAATTAGCTGGTGTCTGTCATTAATACAAAGCAGCTCATAAAAAAAGCTTATTTTAAAGACTTGACACTGAAAACATTTTGTGCTGTCTATGTTTCCTATGAATCTATGTATTGCAGGTAATTGTGTTTGTGATGTGGTCTACCTCACTAAGACCTTAAGAAAAAATGTGAAATATGAATAGAAAAGTAAAGAGAGGGGTAAAGAAAAATCAGCCAATAAATGAATTTTGAACAGAATAAAAGAACGAAAGGACCATAAGGAGAGAGTCTGGCTTTTGCATTAATAAAATATTCACAAGCTCAATGTCTCTGACTGGGCAAAATAAAGCAGTCCCCCAGCTTAAGGTCATAGGGTTTGTCAGTTTGCTGAAATATCACCTCTGCTATGTTCTCTCTGCTTCATAATACAGTCAAAATAATAAACTTACATAGACCAATAAAACAAATATTTTATACAGTTCTCTCTTAGACACCATAACTCTTCATCTCAAGTAGGATTTTTTTTCTGATTGTTTTTGGATGTTTGTTCTATACAGTGCATAGTATATGGGCCTTGATTAAATAAGAATGTTTTTAGTGTATCTTGCGCCCCCTGTTGGTCACTCCGTGCTCGTGCTGGTTGCATTCTGTCTTTGGGGCACACAGTAGTTGTGCTGGGCGGAGTGGACGAACCCTGGCAGACATACACACTTATATGAGCCTTCTGTGTTGATGCACTTGCCGTTCTTGCAAAGAGACATCTTTGTGTTCAGCTCTGAGCATTCATTGATATCTGGAACACAAAACAAACGGTGTCAGAAAGTAGATCGTTTTGTTACATGTGACTTGTTTGGGACACAGCTTTACCCTTAACAATTTGAATAATGATTCTTTTAGCAGACAGAGTAATAAATATCTGTTAAAAAATAAAAGTAATTACTTTTTTAGGCATAGGTACAACCTAATTGAAATTAAACGACATTCCACAAATAAACGTGGTAACATTTCATTCATTTTGAAAAAATACTACTAAAGAAACTCTTTAACTACAGGTTCTCATATAAAACACTCAGAAATTACCACACATTGATATAAACCTTATGGTTTTTGTTTCACACACACACAAAAAAAACAGTCATTCATTTGGGAATCAGATAACACTGGTTTGCACAATGTTTTTAAATCACTAAAAACTGCACTACACTGGTTGTGTGTTATGTTTCTGACTGACAAAAAAAAAAAAAAAAAAAAGAAAATCATAAGATTTTGTATGTTTTGTATTCAGTACAAAGAACCAAGTCAATTCAGGAACCAGAATGTTGTTAATTCACTAAAAATAACTCTGGTTTCATGGAATGTTTTTGATTCACTAAAAAAGAACCATCCAAAAGAGTCATTAGTTTGAGAATTGGAATACACTGGTTGAATGTTTTTGATTAACTAAAAATAGCCAACTTGTAGAGTCACTCATTTGGGAATAGAACTACACTAGCTTTGATTCACACACACACACACACCTTTGTTTTTGTGAAAGGTGGTGACATTCCATAGGCGTAATGGTTTTTATACTGTACAAACTGTATATTTTATCACCCCTCACCAACCCTACACCTAACCCTAATCCTCACAGGAAACTTAAAAAAAAACTAATTCTGTATGATTTATACGCGTTTTGAAAAATGGGGACATGGGTTATGTCCTCATAAGTCACCCTCTCCTTGTAACACCTGTGTCATACCCATGTCATTATACAGAGTTGTGTCCTGATATGTCACAAAAACATGCGCACACACACACACACAAAACATGACTCCAATTATCCAGCTGCTTAGTTTGCACAGTTATTTGTTCAAGAATTGGACTACACTGGTCTCAAGTGTCTGTTTCACACTGGTGATTCTTTTGCGGTGTCACTGCTAAGAACTCTGTCAAACTATTTTAGTATGGTATGTTGGTTGACAAATCCATGTGCAAGAACCATTAATGCCTGAGCTAATCCCACCCAGACTGATCCATTCCTGTGATACTCTTCTGTTGCTCACCCACACAGGCCATGAGGGACAGGTCGAGTGTGTAACCATCAAAGCAGTCGCAGGTGTATCCCTCCTGCACCCGCACACACCGTCCATTCTCACATCCGTTCAGCACGCCGCATTCCTCTGCTCGCAGTCCTTCAAATGCATCATATGGATCTGAGAAACAGAGGTTTTGAAAACATGAATATGACTAAACAATGACAATAAACTATTTCTTTTAGGTGTCAATTTGTACTCACTTCTGGATTCTTCATAATTTTCATAGAGGGGTAGCGTGCCGTCAGGGTTCAGAGATCGAGAGTCATATTCAGGGCCATATTCAATAACTGGGCCATCGACCAAAGCATCCTGACCATACGGCTGACGGGAAGCACCAAACTGACGAATATTACACATAGTGGCATAGGCATCTGAATGAGAATAATAAAAAAAGTGTTTTGTTTTGATCAATTTCATCTGTTTTTGTGTTTGCAGGTTCTTCGTCTCAGAGATTGAAAGTGAAAGTGACGTGACATACAGCCAAGTATGGTGACCCATACTCAGAATTTGTGCTCTGCATTTAATCCATCCAAAGTGCACACACACAGCAGTGAACACACACACACTGTGAACACACACCCGGAGCAGGGGGAAGCCATTTATGCTGCGGTGGTTAGGAGTCAAACTCTCAAACCACTAGTCCAAGACTTACCCAGTTTTGCACAGATTGTGCAAGTATATAATTACAGGACAGCTAGATCTGAGTGCCAGGTCTAGAATAATTTTAATTCATTTTAACTATTTCCAATACCAAACAGAATCACTTTTCATAGAGAGAGAAAGGAGGTTTCTTTCAAAGCTGATATGCTACTTCAGAATTTTCTTTATTTTTTGATGTGTAGTTGTGTTTGTATTTATACCTGTATTTTTCTGGGGACAGAGAGCACATTCCATGCCCCAGGCCTCTCCGTGTAAACAGCAGCACTCTGTGAACGTGGTCTGTAAGTCGGCAATGGGCATTGTACAGGCCAGACTTTCAGTCACAGTCTCCCAGCAAATACCCGAGTACACATCAGTTTCTCTTTGCCCTGTAAAAACACAAACACAGTAAATGAGCATTTCAAGCGGTGAACAAGTGTCAACTAAATGAAAATGACAGAATACTGAAATATGCTGGTTAAGAAAAAAAATAAAAATGAAAAAAACATTTACTAGCATGTTTTGTGTTAAGTTGATAGACATTTCCTTCAAACCTCAAACACAAAACAATGAGATTCCTTTAACACCTGTGAAAAATCTAAATTAAATCTTCATATGTAGAACTGCTTATTCTAACCCCCCTCTAGATGGCAGTATGCCTCTTTTGATTTCAAAAACAATATAGGTCAGAGATGATCAAATAATGATCAAAGTAGATTATAGCACATTGAGTGGTGTAACATTTAGTCTATAACATTTTAAATATAAAATACAGGGTTTCAGAGAAGAGAATATAGGTTTAAGAGAATGTAGGATTTAGAGGAAAAGATTTAGAGCATTGTTTCTCAATCCAGCTCCAGGAGGAACCGCAACAAAGCAGAATTGAGGTGTTTCACTAATCTGACACACTCGATTCAAGTCATGGAGAACTCGACTAATGATCTTATGAGATGAATAAGGGGTTCTAGATAAAGGAAACATCTGAAATGTGAAGTACTGAGGGCCTC
This sequence comes from Carassius auratus, assembly GCF_003368295.1. Taxonomy (NCBI): domain Eukaryota; kingdom Metazoa; phylum Chordata; class Actinopteri; order Cypriniformes; family Cyprinidae; genus Carassius; species Carassius auratus. Next base: position 13,117,124 of record NC_039256.1, read on the forward strand.
CAGGCTTGGCAAACACTGATTTAGACAATGGGATTTAGAGTTTAGGGTGTGAGTTTTAAAGTGTTATTTTAGTGGCTTTAAGGTGTGGGTTTTTGGAGTGAAGTGCTTTAAAGAACAGGGATTTGGCAGTGAGGTGTAGGGCTTTCAGGTACATAGTACTTAGTTACTGTTGTAAGACTTTACCTTCCATGGTGGGCAAAATGCAATGCGTGCTGTCAGGTGTGAGAACCAGGGGCGGAGAGCAGAAACACTGATATGACCCATATGTGTTTATACACTGACCATCTATACAGTTCGATTCATCCGCACATTCATCAGTGTCTGAAGAGAACAGAGACAGAGGAAAACAGAAAATAAACCGACTCAATGAGCAAGTTCAAGCTGTTCTCTGTGTATGATATAGATGCCAAAAGAACAACAGTCTCACCAGCATTCAACATTTCAGCAATTTCCCATATACATTTTCTTTTTAGTTTTAATTTTAGTGTACATTGTTATTAGTTTATATATATATATATATATATATATATATATATATATATTATTTAGTTTTCAGTTTTAGTTATATTAGTACTTCAACTTGTTACAGTTAGTTGGTGATATTTGTAATTTTAATTTAAGTTTCTCATCTAATATTTATATGTATTGTTATTTTAGCTTTACTTCAAATACAAAACTGATTTTAATAGTTTTATTTTCATTTTAGTTTTAGTTAACAAAAACCAAACTGATCGGGAGACAAATCGACAATGGCTTTAGTCCAACTAAATTGAATTTGAACGCACTTAGTGTGTGTTTGTTTGCATAAAATCAGACCAGCCCACAGCGTGTATGTAAAGTTTGCGGCATCCTCGAGAACCTGGTGTCAAAATGACTGACACGCGTAGAAACCAGAGACATATTTGTATATGTGTTTGTCTGAAAATACATTGAGTTGAGTTTGGAGAGTGAATGGGTGTTTATGTGCGTGTCAGTGTGGGTGTAGGAAGTCAAATGACTGTGGCTACACTGAATATGTGTGTGTGTGTGTGTGTGTATGTGTGTGTGTGTGTGTGTGTGTGTGTGTGTGTGTGAGAGGCAGTCGGGTGTGGCAGCTTTTAATGCAGTGTGGCCAGGCGAGACTCCATTGCCGTGGGTCTGTGGTTTGTGTGAGTGTGTGTATGTGTGTTTAGGCAGCTTGCGGTGCACCATGAAGCTGTGGCCTGGATCATTACAGCTGTGCCATCCTGACCAGTTGCAAGATGTAGCCCTTTGACCCAAGCTTACACACATACTGTATACCCTGCTATCACGCTGCATGCATAATATGTCCACAAGCCAAGAGCCACACGTGCAGGTGTTACGTTGAGCCCAACTAGGCCAACACTTACACACACACTATCTATTCGGCATGTAAACTCACATGCACCCACACAAAAACACACAAGCCTGTCATTACAAACCGACAAAAGAACACAGTGACAATTCAAGGCCAAACATCACAAGAAATAAACAGCTAAGGCAGGATGATATAAATAACAACCCCTTCTAAGATTACGTTCTAACCTATGAATATTTAGACTAAAATAAAACACTTTCATGTGACTCATGTTTCTGAATACTGCCTTTTAAAATATTTCATTAAACTGCATCAAGCTGCTTTATCTGTGTTTAATCTGAGAATAAAGCAGTGATACACACATATTGAATTGAACACAATGAGAAACATAAGAATATAGTATTCAAAAATGTCGATTTGACAACTCAATTTTGTTTGTCTCATGAATGAAATCCAAACTGCTTTTTTACATGGTTTGAAATCCCACGAAAAATAGAGTTTTTGTTAATGTGTCTTAGTCTGAATGATTAGATAAGTCATGTGACAGGATGCTAAAATAATGTTGTTGTTTCAAAACTGTATGACTTTCTTTCCTTTGTGGAACATAAAGAGATATTTTTAAGAATACTGGTAACCAACGTGTTTTTCATTTAAGAACACTGACAGTATACTCTTTAGAAAAAATACAGAGGCTTTTCTCAATTTTTCTTATTTGGTGTTCCATAGAAGAAAGTAAGTCATAAAGAATTTGAAAAGACTGCATAATGTACCATATTGAATCAAGTTTACCTGGTTACTATAACAATATATGTGGGCACGAAACAGACTGAATAGAAAAAATTATGTTTTCATCATCATGTTACTTTAAACATGTTAGACTTTCTTTCTTTTTTGAAACACAAAAGAAATTGCATGCAAATTGTGATTTTGGACCTTACCAACACACTGCAGTTTGCTCTCATCATAGTAGAGTCCGGTCTTGCAGTAACACTCATACCCACCATGGGTGTTGAGACAAAAGCCATCTTTGCAGATCTCATTTTCAAAAAGTTTGCATTCATCTGCGTCTGCAAATCAACATACATCAACACATTTCCATTATTTCATCATTGAACAAACTAAACCCTGGGCAACACCTACTGTACATATCAGAACGCATCTGGATGGGTTACTCTGGTTAGTGTTCTTATTTGGGGATCTGCTACATTGAGAAATGTCATTTGAGTGGAGTCTGACAGGGAGGAAATATCCTTACCATCCATAAGCATTCAATTAAAACGTATGCCGACACATACACACATCCCAACCACATCGCATTCACTCGTGCTGCCACCAGCCAAAGAGAAACCACACTCTCGCTGCATTCATAAATTAAATCAGTGCATCAGACTGGCCCTGTGACTGAGGTTTCCCCACACTGGGAAGCAGGCTGCTGAGTGTGTGTGTGAGTGTGTGTGTTTCAGCATATGTAGGTCAGATGCTAAGCGATGTGTCTGCGGCTGCCTCCACACATTACAAAAACGGGGGTAAAAGTGCAAGGAATATTAATGCTCAAATAATATGTGTTCCTGTAGCTCAATTGGTAGAGCATTGACTTATCAAGCGCAAGGTTGGGGGTTCGATTCCCCGGGAACACATGATAGGTAAAAATTGATAGCCTGAATGCACTGTAAGTCGCTTTGGATAAAAGCATCTGCTAAATGCATACATTTAATTTAAATAAAATGCACAAAAGCATATGTAAACAACCAGACATTAAAGAGACAGTTCAACCAAAAATGAACTCAATGTCAGAATTTTTTTTCTGTACAATGACAGTAATTGGGGTCCGGTGTTGTTTTGGACCCCACTGACCTTCTCAGTGTTCCACAGAGGTCAGTCAGTCATTCAGTTTTTTTTTAACAACAGACAAATGTTGAATTATCCATTTAAAAGTACACAGACAAACACATACCTTTGAATATTTCTGCTAAGCTGGTTGTAGGAATCAAAGGATCCACAGGAGGAATGTAACCGCGGCCTGCTGGACACATCTGTATGAACTGATCTGCATAAAACAGTGTCAGTAGTCAATACAGGAAACTGTCTGCTGTATTTATTTTAAGAATGGTGATTATTAGAAATATGTAAAGTTGTAGATAGGTTTGTAGGTTAGGCTTTTTGTAAAATAATGCAAGCAAACAGGATGCAATTTCTGCCGCCTCAGTCTGTGAACCTGAGCTCGAAACTCTGTATAGATTTCTCCCTTACAGACATAAACAATATATCTATAGAGTGTGAAATGTCTACTTTCTAATGGAAAACAAATTCTCAGATTATGTAATCCATATGAAACATGCATACAGGCGGACCACTACTGTGTCACCGACTTCATCTCTTAAACCGAAAACAAAGAAAGCACTAGTTTATAAAATTAATCAAATGTTAATGCAGTCACCTTACTGCTTTGCTATGTTAAATAGTGAAGATCTTGAGTTTCATTAAAGGGTGTGTCTGTGGCAGCATGACAAAGCATGACAAAGCTACAAAATGCTGCTTGTAGCTTTGATTTGGGCTTAGCCTTTTAAGTTCCACGACATAAGTGGTAAAATAAGAAAAACTATGTTCTACTTCCAGTTTACCTAAAATTAACCCGGTAAATTAATTTGCTGCAAAGAATCACTTTAAAACAGTGATCCTCAAATCTGGCTCGCGAGATCCAGTTTCCTGCAGAGTTTAGCTCCGACTCTAATTAAACACACCTGCCTGTGATTTTCTAATGATCCTGAAGACACTGATTAGCAAACTCATGCGTGTTTGATTAGGGTTAGAGCTAAACTTGGCAGGAAAGTGGATCTCGCGAGCCAGATTTGAGGATCACTGCTTTAAAAGAATGAATAATTCCTCAAGTTCAACTCACTGACTCGATGCATGTGGCCAAAATAGTTCCTTCTTTCAGTTGAAAATTTGGGCCTATCTTTCTGATTTCACTACCACTTTATTTTTTCAAAAAGTCTTAAAATGGGGAAAATTCTATTCTGCTTGAAGTTTAAAAGTAATAGTTTACCTAAAATGAACCAGGTCAACTGATTCACTGCAAAGAATCACCTCAAAAGGATGATTAATTCACTATCCTCAAGTTCAACACTCTTGACTGAATGATCCATGTTGTCTTAATCTCTATACAAAAGTGTTCTTCTCGTTCTTTGTACTGCACTTTTTAAATTGCCGTTGTGAGTGATGTAACTGAATACCTGTTCCTGGTATGGGGCAGGGATGGACCTCGCAGTTGTCCCCCCAGCCGGCTCCTAGTGTACAGCAGCACTCCTCTTTAGTCATGCCGCTTGCCAGCACCTTATCACACAGGTTCTCATCATTCAAGTTGAAGTAACACTCTTTCCTCTCCACAGGTGTGACTGTGAGGTACAACAACAACAACACAACACATAAGTCAGACTGGTTGTTTCATCCTCTTAAAATATTCAGCTATGAAATTTCAATCATGGTTTATCACAATGCAACAAAACACACAGAACTGGGAGGGAAAACAAAACAATGAATAAATGTAACTTTTCACTGCAATACAGTAATCCACAAAAGAAGAACACCTAAAAAACAAGGTCAAGAACGCAGCAGAAACTGTGCATGACATCAGAGAGCAGTTTTACAGTTCAGCCTCGACTTTTCAGTTACTGAGTGCTCCTTTCTTATTATTTCCATATAATTCATAGTCCAAACTATTGTGATTCTAGTTTAATGGTGTTCTACTGCTGTCCTTATATGTAAAAATATATGTGATTTACAGCGAAGTTAAGAGATATCAGGCTTCTTCTCGTAAAAACAAAAAATAATGTTTGAACAGTTTTATGAGGGGAGGAGGATTAGGTGGGTGGATCTGAACAAAAGTTCTTAACCAAAAGCACTGGCCAAGATCTAAGAAAATGCTTCCTGTTACTTGATCTTCCAGGCACAGCTGGTGTACACACACACACACACACACACACACACACACAACCAATCAACATTGTTCTTTTATTTCCCAGTTCCACCATGGTCTTCAGCACTAGAGGAACAAATTGATTCCAATCCAGCCAGCCCAATCCCTTAAACCTTAAGATATTTTCAATTTTGTACATCTAACACGCCTTATGTATAGTGGTAAACAAAACCTGTCCCAGATCAGATAACTTAAAAAAAAAAAAAAAAAAAAAAAATTTGCTGCCTGCATGACAGTGAACTGGAGCTTGTAAATTGTATTTGGTGCTCATTTTTTATTAGATTTTTTTTTGCTACTTCCTGATTGGCATAAATACTGTATGTTGCTAAAACATCATTGCATCATGCGCAGTGGATAAGACGAATGCCATTGGTCGGAGAGACCTGGGTTTCAATCCACTGGTTGACACCCATGTATTCCTGAGCAAGACACTTAACCTCTAGTTGCTCCAGAGGCGTACGACCTCTGACATATATAGCAATTGTAAGTCGCTTTGGATAAAAGTGTCAGCTAAATGAATAAATGTAATACTCTAATGAGAGTTAGTAAACCTATATAGATAGTAGAATGTCTAAAGTGGACTATTGAAACCCAGCAATAAAACTAAATATCACAATTCCATTCAGGAAATCTTCAAGAGTTGTCTAGACTAAAAGCAATTATCTCATTCTGATAGGTCTTCTTGTATATCTCTGTACGTTTTTTTTTTTTTTTTTTTTATCTTAGCGTGGGAGCTTCTTTTTGGCCCATGGTGCTTTGGTCCCTCTGTAATCCTCAGACTGAATCTCATTTCTCTCCTGCCAGATCGTTTACAACCCCCATTCATCACGCCTTGCATCCCTCTGTTCTAACCAGAACTGGACCCTCTTGACATGAAGTTACTGTCCTGTTGCACTAAAGGATCTCCTAGGCTGAGATTAAAATGTGAAGAATCATTTCGTAGGAGGAGGACCGGGGTCATCTGTCCAGATAAAAAGGTAATCTGTGGCATAATAGCCTTGTAGGTTTGAGTTAGGGCACTGTTTGTGGGATCTATGTAGAATAATAAATTGGTCGATCACATTGTGGTGGTTAACAGTAGGCTACAACATTACCTGGTGGTCTAGAGAAGCATTTGGCAGACATCGAATCAAATTCTTGCATCTCGTCAGGACATAAACACAGGAAGGTGCCTTCACGATTCTCACAGGTGGCCTCACCACACACATTACTGAGCAGCTCACACTCGTTCACATCTGCAGGCAAGAAAACGTGTTTTATTATTGAACTGAAGATACAATCTGAACTGCAGAAGTTTATTTTGTGTCGGATGAGATCATTTGTCAAGTCACCTTTATCTATACAGTGCCTTATACAACACAGATTGTTTCAAAGCAGCTTTATAAGGATAAACAGGAGAATTATTCAATGATGCAAACAGAGATCAATTCTGATGTAAAGCGGCTCTAAAAAGAGTCATTGTTTAGCTTAGGTCAGTTCAGTGTTGATTCAGTTCTTCAGTTCAGCTCATCATTTATCATAGTAGTTCAGTTTAAGGCTGGAACACAGTACACAACTTTTAAAATCAGATTTTTTTTTTAAAACACTAGGCATCATACACTTACTGATTTTGTAATAGTCAGAGGAAAACTGGCCATCATACATTAAACGACTGAAGGTCATACACAACCACACTTTAAAGTTGTTCCAATCACAACATACTCATGCAGAAATGTGCGCCTTGTTGCTAGGAGATGTGTGACAAATGAAAACAACGTGTTCTAAATTAAACATGTTTGATATTCTAAGACTAGATGGAATCATAGTCTGAAGCTTAAAAATGTGGAGTCTGTGACCATCATACAATAGACAGTTTTCTATGAAATCGGTCAACTCTAATTTGCAAATTGGCTCTGACTGTCGGCAACTAGCATCAACTTCTCCAGACAGTAAGTCAGTGGAAAATCATGGGAAAAGTTGTGTAGTGTATTCATTGTAAAGCATATCAGGTCAAAAGAATGATTTATTCAATTTTCTTGAGTTCAATTCACTCACTTCAGAGGAAAGTGGTTGAGATAACAGCTCATTGGATTGGAAGATCAGTGAACTACTTTTGATCTGTTCCTCACAAAAAGGTACCATATGGCTTTTAAAGATTTGAAAAAGATAGCACACGAGTTGTACGGACTACAAGAATGATACTTATTAAATATTTTAATAATAATAATTTTAAAAGAACAAAAATCGCATGTAATCACAAAAAGTAAGAAAGACTACGGAAACATGAGGGACACCAGATTTCTGACCAGACTTTTTACAACCAAAGACTTACATGAACTCATGAACTCTGAAGCTTGTGAAACATTGGTCATTATCTAGGAATAGTTTATCATTTCTAAAGCTTTGTCCTGATTGGTTCAGAGCCTTCTGCAGCATTTTCATTACATTTCCTTATCAAAACGATGGCTTTTGGGAACCTTATGGAACAATAACAAACTGTGTGCACAGCTGACTTCAGTAAATAAAACAGCCCCATTTTTCTACCGACTGTCTCTGACAGCTTAAATTTATTACGACCGAAGTAGCACTGTAATGCAAGTGTCTACTTCCTGCAGCAAGGCTCTCTCTTCCTTTCTACTGTTCTTTCCCTTTTATTCGGTGCTTCACACATCTGTGGCTCTCATTCTCCTTTTATCAATATCTCAGAGCACCAGATACAAAAGGATGCAATAAATCAACTTGTATGGAGAACATTTATGTGCAATAGACTCTGATTTCTTTAATGGAGCCATCTTGAAAGACGCACACACATACACACACCAGACCCTCACAGTGATGGTGGGCCAGCTCGTCAATGAGCCTTGACGTGTTAAACAGTCATCTGGAGTCAGCAACAATGTGGGTGCTGCACCACTAGGGAATGATAAAAAGTTGAAAATGGACGTCAGTGCCAGATGAACAATTTAAAAGACAGATACAACCTCATAAGAACTGATACATACTACTGGTTTTTCCATGCACTCCAGATTAGAGTAGGGTTTGACGGGAACATTTTCTACACCGGAAAGGGTTTTTCTTTTTATGTAGGTGTTTTATACAGCGTCACATTAAAAGACATTATACTCTTAACTGTGAGTTTGGAGTGTGAATTAAATGTGATCAGTTAAGACTTATTTTGTCCATCTTTCTTTTATATCGTCACTGATGGCTAAACTCAGAAGCAAAACATTCATAGTGTATTTTTGATTCAGAATCAATCTTATGAGCTGGATCTTTACATGATTCACTCAGAAAGACTCACAAACACACAGATCACCTGTTTAAATCAGTCTGACTGTCAGAGCGGCTAAACAATCAACATGTGACACACTCACTGAACGGTAATCTTTTACTAATCCAATATTAATCAGTTTCATGTACTTAAGGTTCATGAACTTTGAATCATGGTCTTGAGCTCCTGTATTTATAGCGCGTCAATCTAAGCATCAATCCCCAGGGAACGTATAAACTGATAGGTTTAATTATTCAAAACATTCAAAGTAAATGTATTTATATGTGTTTGTGTGTGGGGAGAAGAAAAACACTCTTTATTACGATTATAAAGAATTCTGTCGACAAAGTGATAAGTAATTTACTTTTTCTAAGCAACAAATGAAACCAAGAAATTGATTCAGTCTTCCATAATGCTTTTGTGTTTTTTTCCAAGTGCACAGGGAGTTAGGATGTTAGGATGTATAAAGAAAAATGTATTGTGGCTGGAATCTTGTTGTGCAGCATTCCATTAGGCCTGAGATCTTTGAAAAGAAAGAGTGTAGACAGAAACTGAGGAGGGAGATGGAAGAATAGATAAGGGTAGAAAGAGAAAGAGAGAGTAGTGGGATGAAAACAGGAATGCATGGTCTGCGTGTTTTCACATTTGTGTGTATTTATGTGTATCACTACTGGAAACGATGGAGGTTGTTTGTGGCCAGTTACATAAGCCGGCAAGACAAACAAAAACCCTGTTCAGAAACAGTATGAGAGAGAGAGAGATAGAGAGAGAGAGAGAGTGTGTGTGTGTGTGTTTAAGATTGAATGTGTTTGCTTTTAGTGTATGTATGAAAATTCTCTCCTCGATTCAAACCAGAAGAAAAATAGGCCTATACTGTATATAGGGGCAATATAAATTTAATAATGTAATATAATGGTAGGTTTTCTTTTTGAAAGAAATTAACTATTTTATTCAGCAAGGATGGATTAAATTAAGCAAATGTGACCGTAAAGACAATTCAAAAAATAAAAATAAAAATCGGTTTACACAAAAATATTAAGCTGCACAACTGTTTTAAACCTTAATAGAACCTTTACCATAAAATAAATATTTCTTTAAGCATCAAATCCTCATAGTAGAATGATTTCTGAAAGATCACGTGACACTGAAGACCGGTCTAATGACTGCTGAAAATTCAGCTACAATTTTATAATTGTTATTTAGATTTCAACAAAAATGTTTTATACGTTAAATAAATGTGGGATAATTAAATGAATTGAAATAAATTGTATTTAATGATCATATGATTTATGATTATTCATAAAATAATTTTGCACAGTCGTACCACCAATCCCTACACATATAATAAAAATGAAACTTCCTCTGTCTCTGCTCTTACTCTTTTTCAAAAGGTGGGCTGCACCACAACACAATGTTTTTTTAAAAAAGCCAGCAACCCCAGACCTCTAAACACCAGGCCACATAAAACCATGAGGCTCCATCACTTGAATAGGACTTGACTCTGTGTCAGTGTATTCATGTGTCTATGAGTGTATGTGGGGGCCACTGATGGGTTTGACGCCGGTCACTGTTTTAAACATTACCAGGGTCTGTGCCATCCACCCTCAGACTGGAAGAAACTAAACACTCACATCAATCATGGCTCTAGCAAAGTGCCTGCCATCTTTTTTAAGCTGTCTGAGAGGAAGTGGCAAAAAATCTCAAAGAGTGCTCGCCTCGGTTTCGAATCCAGCTGTGGTTTACCTGCCTGTCAGAATTTTTGTCTCAAAGTAGACAAAATCAAGATTAGACTTCTTATGATGGCACTAAATACTTTTTAAAAATCTTTACACCTGAAGAAATGAATTGCATTTTGACAAATATGTTTAAAATGATGTACCCTTGACTGAGATGAAGACTTCATGGTTCAAATGAGAAACAAAATGTTTTATTCTACAGTGTTAGACGGATCACAAAAAAAGGACAAAAATGTACTCCACACAACTTGTGTTAAGTCATGCATTAGCGTTCTGTGAGGAACAGACCACAATTTAAGTCTATTACGCATTATTATTTGCTGAAAATCATTCCTTCCTTTCTCGTACTACATTGGGTTTGATTGCAAAAAGTTTTGGAAAGTGAAAAATATTTATATTTGTGTTTGAGGGGGAAAAAGGTGAGTGCTGTAAATAATGACATTTATTTTTGGATTAACTCTTTAACTAGAAGCATCGACAATACCTCCGTTGTCAGGTTAAAGTTCGGTTTCTATTAATGATAATTCATTGAATATCATCAATTTTTAGTCTATTTTTTAAATTGTGGAATGAAAATAACAGAAACTAGGAAGGGGAAATACGTACCCACACAGCCCTGCCCATCCTGAGAGTCCTTGAATCCAGGGTAGCACTGGCAACTGAAGGAGCCTATTGTATTCTGACAAACACCTTGACTTCCACAGGTATTCTCATTCAGAGAACACTCATCCACATCTAAAACGAGAGAGGGAGACAATACAGAAAACTGTATTATTCTCCGAAAAGAAATGTTAGAGCTCTTTGAGTGCTAATCTGGGCAGAGATGAATGGATAACAAAGAACAAAAAAAAAAACTAAAAAAAAAAAATCACATACACTACTTTTTAAAAGTTTTTTTTACACTCTTGAAAGAAGTATCTTATGTTCATGAAGGCTGCATTTATTTGATCAAAAATACAGTGAAAACAGCAATACTGTGAATTATTACTATACATAAAATATCTGTTTTCTATTTGAATATGCTTTATTATTGATTTTATTTCTGTGATGGCAAAGATGAATTTTCAGCAGACATTGCACCAGTCTTCAGTGTCACGAGCCTTCAGAAATAATTCTAATATGCTGATTTGCTTATCATCAATGCTGAAAACAGTTGTGCTGCAGTTTTGTTTCCCCCCAGGCTTTCTTTGATGAATAGAAAGTTCAACAGAACTGCATTTGTTTGATATAGAAATCCTTTTTAACATTAAAATGTATTTACTGTCACTTTTGAGCAATTAAATGCATTCCTCTGATTCAAAGTATTAATTTTAAAAGAACAACAACAACAACAACAACAACAACAACAAAAACCTTACTGATCCCAAATTTGCCAAACAGTAGGGTATATGAACAAAAACAGTACCTGAATGTAGATATGAAGATAAAACGAGTATGAGTATGTCTGATCAGAAACATAATTGCAGTCTGCAGTGTTAATTAGAAAATGTTTAAACCACAAGAGACAAAGAAACAACTCTGATGAGAACCAGAATATGGAGATGTGCAGTACAACAATGTGAGCTGGGTGGAGCTGAGGTGGTGACCTCCCGGTTGAAGCTGGTGCATGTGGGCACTCACCGATGCAGACGCTGTGTTCGCCTCGGGAAAGGCCAGGTGGACAGGGCACCTCACATCGGTAAGAGCCCGGTGTGTTGTGACATGCCCAAACCCCACAAATAAATGTCCCCAAGTCAGCACACTCATCAATATCTGACAGACAGCACAACCGACCAATCAGCACACTAACCAGTCAACAAAGAGTTTCTTGTTGGAGGAGTGATGAAAAACCGAATTGTTTTGGATTCTAGGTTTTTACCCTGGCATGTCTGATTGGTTGGCTCCAGACGGTAGCCCACTTCACAATGGCATATGTATGAGCCCTCTGTATTTGAACAGGTACCATTTACACATCTGCTGCCATCCACACATTCATCTACATCTGAAAGAGCCAGGGCACACACAAACACACTGATTTGGAGTAGGTCATTTTATGTAATATGTTTTCTTTGTCTAGACATTCAGCTCAAATGCTTCCTTCTCCCCATTTTACTGCTGGACGGGGCATTTAAAACAACTCTGGCACCTCACTGGGCCCCAAGAGCACATACACACATCCCACCAGAGGAAAAATAACATTGGCTCGTATGTAAAACCCATTAGACACACAATCCTTTTCTTTCTTTCACTCTTTTTCGTGCTGCCAAAGACTGGGGCTTCAGTAAAGCAACAGATTCATTTTGCATAAACATCAGATAAATATCAACACAGCACTCTGAGAATCAGGACAAACCACAGCAGGATGCGTCTATGAGAGAATGTGTGTGTACGTACCCTCACAGCCTGGTGAATCCCTGGTGGACACAAAGCCGGCATCACACTCGCACAGGAACGAACCCTCTGTGTTCAGACACTTTCCATTGGGGACGCACATTTGTGTCTCATCCTCACACTCATCAACATCTACAAGATTCGAGGGATGAAATCAGTAACAGTATTCCAAGCAGTGTGCTGCGAAGTTTGGTTTAAGATGATCACCCAGAATGGCCAAGCTGGACTAGCTAGTCTCCTAGCAAGTTGGACTTTAGCTGGACTTCAGCTGGTTTTCTCTTCTTATCAGCTGAAAAGTCCCCAAAAAATATCCTAAAACCAATCAACTGAGCAGCTAAATGCTGGGTTTCTTTCAGCAGGACTCTGAAAGAATCCAGGTGCATTAAGAACACAGAAAATTCACAAAAGGCACATTATACATACTACATACTGTAGAAACGGTAAGAGTTGTATGATAGTATGCTATTCTAGAACACAGCCCCTGTATGTATGTGTTTGTAAGCTGAATTGTCTCACCATGGCAGCTGGTGCCGTTGACTTGTCTATATCCCTGTGGGCAGTTGCACTGGTAAGATCCCAAGATATTGACGCACTGTCCCACACTATCACAGGTCTGAGGTAACTCCAAACACTCATCCACATCTGCAAACAGCAGAATATTTCAAAACTGCAGACAGAATCAATCCCAGGTGCCTTTAATATGAATACACGATTACACATACAGTAACACACATATGCACGCTCGTACCGTTACATTGGTCTCCTGTGGATGACAATATAAAGCCAGGCTCACAGTTGCAGATAAATGACCCCTCTGTATTCTGACAGTGACCTTGGATGCACACGCTGTCATCCTGGCATTCGTCGATATCTGACATGCACACACAAAATTCCAGTTTGCTCACTTGCATTTTATGATTTTGTTTAACCTGTTTGTTTAACAATCCCAGTGATTAAATTCACAATGCTTTCATAACTCACACCAAAAGCCATGCTTTGCAAGAGGCTGAGCAATTTACAAACCTAATTAAACTAATCGTAAAAACAAAATAACAAAACACAAAATGAAAATAAAAAGACAAAGATAAAATAAATAAATCACTTAAAAGTTGGAGAGGCTTATCTGTCATTGTTAGACGGGATCGAGACCAAAGAAATATTTGAAAAATACCAAAAGCTGCTGAACTTTGAATGGAGAGTACCTATGCAGGCCTTGCTGTCAAGAGTGAGCAAGAACCCTTCATCACACGTGCAAATGAAATAGCCCTCCCGATTGAAGCACTGACCATGAGCGCATACTTCTTCATCCAAACACTCATTTATATCTGCACAGAGAAGGTCACGCACAAAATACATCTGAAGACGGGTCACATTTATAAAGCCCACCTCATTTTTCTAAAAAGCAGCTGTGCTAAACACATATCATTGTATATATATGGGCTCCTTACCAACACATTGGCCATTTCTCCCTTCAAACCCCTCCGGACAAGGAGAACACATGAAAGAGCCCAGAGTGTTATAGCAGAGACCGGACGGACACACTCTCCCATCCTGACATTCATCGGTATCTACATAGACACAAGCAGAAATGAACATACTGATTCAAAATCAAATTTGAATTCATGATATCCATGCAGCAGTGTACTTGTGCCAGCTGCGAAGGTTTGATTAGGGGGGTCTGTTGTAATGGATAGGTGTTATTGCTGCCCCACTGTGAGGAGAACAGGAAACAAACGATTTGTGCAAGAAAGTTTGGTGCAAGAAAGCTACTTTTGTTCTCCATCTCCATCTTTTGTTCCGCTACATCTTTATTAATGAAGTTACACAAAGAAAAGCATCTTAACTGTGAAACCATTCCGATAGCGATGCCATGATGTGTGATGGCAAAATGCCTTTTTTCTTCTACATGTGCAACCATCCATTTGCCTTAATAACTGCTTCCAAGGGCTGCCTAAGAGACTTCATCTCTGCACTGAATGGATGTGTTAGAGCAGTTAGTGTGAAAACACATCACCTAATCACATCCACAACAGATTTTTAAAGAGCTTTACATTAAAGCAGACAGCTGTATTTACAATGACATATTTTCAACACTTAAAACAACGTTCTTTGACTTACAAGGTCACGTATTGAGGTTTAAGCTCCCATAACAAATTTCCAACCTATCTAGAACTAGAATTCAATAACCACGAATTTACAAAGAAGCCTGGAGGCTGTAGTTTGGCGGTGTTATGGGCACACTGATGTGCTCAAATGAAAGATGTAGATGTGAATCTGGCTTGTGATTGCATTTCTGCTTATAAAAAGTGGTCTTCAGGCATAATCAAAGAGTAAAATCAATCTCCTAGATCAAAAAATAAATAATTTCTGTCTCATAGACTGGGCTTGAGCAAACAAACAACTGCATTAAAGAGCTGACGCTCCCCATTCCACAGCAGTTTAACAAATTCCCAATTGCGGCATTAAGGTGGAATACATTCCTAAATGTGTAACTGTTGTGAAACTTAAAGAAACCAGTTAACCAGAGAAACCCATGTGCTGGCCGTATCAGTTTAAATGGATGTAATGAGTAACTCTGGGCAGAAGTTTCCGGATATCTGGATTTCCTAATATGAGAAGACGTGTTTTCCAAGTACCATGAACATTTCCTCATCTGCAGCAGTGCTGAGGTATTTGGGTGACTCGGTTGAGGGTACGATAATAGCTCTCTTCTTCCTCCACAAACCTCAAAGTGTGTCACTGGGAGGTGGATTCTACCTTGTCTGCAAACCCTGAAAACCAGCTAATGACACACACACAGGATGTGTTTGGAGTTGAGAAAGAGACAGAGCTGTGCCTGTATTTAGACAAACACATTGCGGTTCAAGACCAAAAGTAGACTTCATGTGAGTGTTGATCTGTCTGGAACAAAATAAGAGCCAAGAAAGTGGACAGGTAATGGCTCCAAATGGACCATGTTCTTCTTTTCTAACATGCCCACAAAATAAATCATTGATAATAAAAGATTCTTAAAAGAAAGAGCTAAAGAAATTGAATAGGAAATATATGTACCAGTCAAACATGAACCCTACTCTGTTAGTTTGTGCATATGAGTTTATATGGGACAGTCTTGTAATTACCGGAGCAGCTGGTGCCCTTCTCTTTAGGCATGAAGCCAGGCTCACACGCACACAGGAATCCGCCTGGAGTGTTCTGACAGTGACCATTAGCACATAAACTTGGACTCTCTGCACACTCGTCGACATCTGCCAAAAATAATCATCAGTTTATTAATGGATTTGTCTTTACAGGACGTATAAGACACAAATTCCAATTTGAATCCAGTGTTTTCATAGCATATAATTTCCCGAGATACCATTTTCTGGATTTAGAAGCATAGAAGTCTTATAGATATTAAGGCATAGATTAAAAATGGTGTCTAAAAATGAAGTGAAAATTTGTAAAATTGTATATAAATGGTCATTTTTTTTAATTATTACTTTATTTCTACATAGAAACAAACACTGTAATCACTAAATGTTTGGTTATGCTATTTTGATTGTTAGATCCTTAGACCTTATCAGACGTCGTTGCCAAGCGTCCAGCGGCAACAAGTAAACACAGCTCCGTTTCACACTGAACAAACTTACACTGGAGCAGGTTTCATAACCCCAGGTAAAAAGCAGTGCTAACACCACCTTTAAACTTGGTTAAACCTTGGTTAAAAGTGGTGTGTAGAATGATGATAACCCGGGGTTAAGCACACTGTGAAATGCTGTAATGTGGGTTTTCATTTAAGTTTTCATCCCTTTTCAAGGTTCCTTGTCACACAAACTCTTCCCATTTAGTCAATGACTATCAAATGTATGTATAATGGATTTATGGATGCATTACATAAGCAAAACAGCCGCTGTACTGAATGAAAGAGAGACAGTTCTTGGTAATGGTAATTGATGTAGAGATCAGCAAGATTAGTAGTTTAACCTTTGAACTCTCACCTACACACGTGGTGTCCTCACTGTCTATTCTATAGCCGTCATCACAGATGCACTTGTAGCTGTCAATAGTGTTATAACAGATTCCTGCAGCACATATATCAGGTCTCACTTGACACTCGTCGATCTCTATGAAGAGAAGGAAAAAAAAAGAACAAGGTCATTTTTTGCAGTGTAGGCAATCACTTATTGGATGCAGACATTTAGTCTACATTTAGCAGCTTTGGTATGAATGTTTCTTTCTTTGAGGGGAGGAAAGAATGGCTTTTTGAAAGAGAAGTATAGATATTGAATGGACAGAGAGGATTTTTTAGCATTTAAATGATTGATTTTAGCTATTGGTGCATCAATATTAAATTATTTATATAAAATAGTACTTTTCTGGCCAGATCATTTATATAATTATAGACTTATCAGTAATATTTTGCATCCCAAATATACATTTCATGGATGGGTTGATGGATGGATTCACCTGCCAGCTGTGTTGGGGAGATGTCCTGACTTTCTATGGAGGGTGGAAGTGCCACAGGAGCGGGTGGTGACACCTTCTCCACCACTTCTGGAGAGTGACAGGGAATGGGGCAACATAGGAAGAGAAAGAAAAGAGATTTCGAACTTTCCACAATCTGCTTAGAGGTCCTGCTACATGCCATGGACCAGATTTTTTACAAAACTAATAATTAACATTTGCATGATCTCTCTCAATACGACAAACAAAAACTGAACATATCGAACATCTGGCGCCACAGTGGCAGACGACAGACCAACCCATCGCCATCTGGGTGTGTTAGTTAGGCCACTTACACACATCTGAAAGGAACTGTTTTATCCCAATTTAAACAGTATCAATCCAATCACAAAGACTTCTTCAGGAGATATGCATAAACTAGTGGGTCAACTATAAAAGCGAATGAGGTGAAGAGGTGTTTATGGGGATATG
Organism: Carassius auratus; assembly: GCF_003368295.1. Classification (NCBI taxonomy): domain Eukaryota; kingdom Metazoa; phylum Chordata; class Actinopteri; order Cypriniformes; family Cyprinidae; genus Carassius; species Carassius auratus. Next base: position 13,134,688 of record NC_039256.1, read on the forward strand.
CGAGTACAAGTGGGACTGAGACCTGAGAGGGCAGGCTCCATCATGATTGTAGACACCCCGGGTGACAGCTGGGCCTGTTCGGGCTGTACTACTGACCTATCAACACTCATGTGGGTATAAAGCTCCTTCAAACAAATAAGAAACAAATGACACACAGTGATCGACTGATCCAAAAGAGATACAGCAAATTTATTGGCAACTAAAGCAAAGGAATGAGCAATTCAGTCTGCTTATGCTCTGACAGCATGGTGCATTAAATTGGGCAGAACTGTAAATATTTTGGGCCCTGTCCCAAATGGCACATTTGATGTATACTTGCAGTCATGCAATGTCTAAGTCCACAATACTCTGTCACTTTAGGTTTCGGAGGCAAGTTGGCACTGATACAGAATATTTTCTGACAGTCTACGTAGAATTATATCAACAAAGTGTGGAATTGGGTCGCAAGGGCTAAAGGTGGCAATTGGGACAGAGTCTTTAAAGTTGAGTGGAAAAAAGCAAGATGCAACCTCTCAACTGCTGCCCTCTTCTCTCTCTCTTTCTCTCTCACACAGACTCACACATACTAAACAACACATGCCTTCTTAAATTAAGTCCTGGGAAGAGAGTTAAACCATAAAAATATAAATAATTGTATAACAAAATTGGGTTTCCTCAGATTGCCACACTGGAGAACCTCCAGACAACTTTTGAAGGTCCCTCAAATAACTTTCGGTAAATATTAGAATAGAACCTCAAGGGGTTACTGGAGGAACTAATGACATACTCTGGATATCTTGAAGGAACTTATGGGTTCATAAACTTTTTAGAGACATGTAGGTTCAAACCAACTAAACACTGCATGCCTAGACCAATCTTGAAGAGTAATACAAGTTTGTATCGTTTTGGACGACCAAATCATAAATATAATTTTTTTTTCAAAACTGCAACTTAAAACTGCTCTTTTCTAAATGATAATGTTGTCTAATTAAACACACCCACACACATACACACAAAGCAAAGGACACACACTGACACATAACACATCTGTAGGAGCAGAATGCAGAGCACACAGAGTGGTCATGCAGCAGTGATGACATGATGATGTCATGCTTTGAATGTCAAGTTTGGCTGCTATTCTGCGGAGCTGCATTGAGGTTTGTGTGAAAGCATCAGCATCAGCATCAGCTGTGCAGCATATTTAGCAGATCTTTACTGCTGAATCAAACCCAACCTACCTGCTGGGGAACTGTGGGCACTACAAGAGTCCATTATGTCATATAAAAACACAAAAATAAATTGAGTCATACAAAGGTTTGAAACAAATAATCATACATTTGCAAATTCAGTAAAATAGTGCTGCCAGCTATGCATCTGAATTCACCCCAAAGATACACACACACACACACACATATATATAGACTGTCCACATACTTCTGGTCACATGGTTTATAAAAGGGTGAACTTCAGTGGACCATGTTTAGTTCCAGAGCAACTTTAAAACACGGTCTCCAAGCAACAGGACAAAACTTGATAAAGCCCAAGGACAAATACTTTCTCTCTGAACCTGGCCCACCTCCACCACAATTTTCAGCAGTGCAATGCTTTTATGGGCTGCTTTTGCAGAGAGGCTATAAAAATCAGTTCATTTTGTTGGAGAGTAGTGAAAGGAGAAAATATGATGCGATGCACTGATCTTCTGGATTCAGCTTTGACATTGGTTTTGCAAGGTGGAAGCAATGCTAATGACTCTCTCCCTCTGCCAAAGAGAGAACAGTCCTGTGTTCACTTTCTATAGGAACAACAGAGGCTTGGCTACATTTTGGATCTCAGTCTTCTCCGGACCGGTGCCAAGTCTCATTCCATTGCATGGTGCCAAGTGTGCACGTGATGACATTTAAAAGAGAAGAAAAGAAGGACAGGGAAGAGGGTGAAAGAATTCTTGCTGGTGTAGCCATTGTTTATATTCATCTCTCCTTCATAAAATGCATCCAGGCAGACTATCACTGGAAATAAACCTTGCATTACATACTCAAATCTGGAAGGTTTCCATAATATAAATATTAAACATGAGGCAAACCAAACAAAATGTCCGCATATTCACATTATTCAGAGCAGCTTAAATGTCATTCATAGTCCTGTGTGGCTAATAACTCCTATGACTCACCAGGTAGCTGCCTCTCTGTAATGCTGAGAGCTTCCACGGGCTGCTGCAGGGTGGGGAAGGGCAAAGGAGGATCCACAGGCACTTGGTGTCTGATGGTGAGCTTGCTCTGCCCGTGACCGTCTGTCTGGCTCTGTCCATTAGGAGGTTTGGGCTTGTAAATGTACGGTGCGGTTACATGGTAACCCATTCCTCCAGGACAGATGTCTTTAAATGCAGCTATGAGAAAAAAAAATGCTCAACAACATGTTCTCACACACAAATCTATCTATCTACATATCTATCTATCTATCTATCTATCTATCTATCTATCTATCTATCTATCTATCTATCTATCTATCTATCTATCTATCTATCTATCTATCTATCTATCTATCTATCTATCTATCTATCTATCTATCTATCTATCTATCTATCTATCTGACTGTTTGTTTCCTTTCACCTGTCCATTTATCTGATGGTCTGTTTTAATGATATTGATTAAAAATGTCATTCATTTAAATGAACAATGACCGTAATTCTTCTTCAAACAAAGCAGCCCTAACAAATCACAAAGAAATGTACAAAAAAGGCAAAAATCAACAAATTTCGCAGACCTCACAGGAAGGCCAATACAAAGGTTAGAATTGTACAGAAAACGCCAAAATCTACAGCAGAACTAACAAAAACTGAGTGTTGGCATGTAAAAGCATCTACATAGCGGAGCTGTGGAACACGCATGCAAACCACAATGAAGTGGAGGACTGAGAGGAAATGATACCAGGAGAACAGGTGGGGCCGACAAGGGGTGTGTCTCAGGTAGCTTACCTGTTCCAGGTAGGGGGCAGCGGTCACAATGAGGACCCCAGGCCTTCCCCACACTACAACAGCATAACTGTTTACTCAGCTGAGTGGACACAGGGTGCAAGCACTGCTTCCCCGAACTGACCAATCGGAAGCAAGCACCCTTCTCCTCACGAAGAGCAGGTGTTTCGGCTGGTTACCGTGGAGACAGAAGGAGGGAGGGAGCAGTGTGCATGGTGTATGACACAAACATGGAAGAGAGAGAAAGAACAACAGAAGAGAAAAGAGATTCCCTTCACCTCGTGTTCCATCTATGCATGACTACAATGCCAAAACAAATGAACACATTAATACAAAGAGCGTGTATGAAAAAACTGATATTGTTTTTCAGATGCAAGATAGACAAGAACATGGGACAAGAATACAACTACCAAAGTGCAAAGAGGTCCGTTAAGCAAAAAAACATGCAAGAAAGGTTATATATAAGGGTTAATACATCACGAAGCACAACATAAGTACATAAATGTATATTTATTTTAAAAAAAACAAAATTTTATTTATAATAAATATTTCTGAAGAATGTAACACTGTGGAGTAATGGCTGCTGAAAAATTAGCTTTGCCATAGAAATAAAATACATTTTTAAGATATATTAAAAGTTATTTAAAATAGTAAATTATACGATATTACTGTTTCCCCATTTTTCTGATCAAATACAGTAAATACAGCCTTGGAGAGCATAAACATTTAAAAAGGTTTGAACGGTAATGTACATATATATCTATATACAGTATGTCTTTCTATATATGATATATTTCTATATGTTTAATTACTAGTGTATGAGAATAAAAATGATTGTGTCATGTAACAAAGTAAACCAATGTCCTCGGGTAAATGTTATATAATAACATATATATAATACTCTATAAAGAATTGTCGATGTGTGTACTGCTTTCTTGCATATAAATGTTTTACTTTAATAAAGCACCAATTCTGAGTTTAGATGTACAATTAAACATTTTCATATTGCAGATAACATCAGATTTGTGTTGACCAACCTTATACTGTCAGCCAAAACACACTGTATACATAAGCAAAAAACCAAAGGCTAAAATCACAGAGAAAGCTTGAGCAAATATGTGCCCCATTGACCGACTGCACGACTGATACCAGCACATTTCAACTTCGCTGTTATATGTTCATGCCTGAAGAGCAGAGAACCACTTACTCATGTGACAGCCACAGTTCATGTTAGTAGCCATCATGCTGCTAGCTTGACTAATCAGCAAGTGTTACTGCTACAAACTGAAGTGATTAGCTGCATTGAATCCATTTACATTCGAGTAGGTAAACATGGAGGACAGCAGGGACATGCCAAAGTCATCAGCCAGCAAATTAAGCTGGAGAAGAGAAGAGAAGAGAAGAGAAGAGAAGAGAAGAGAAGAGAAGAGAAGAGAAGAGAAGAGAAGAGAAGAGAAGAGAAGAGAAGAGAAGAGACTTACGGAAGCAGGTGGTCAGGGTGGGGTCAGGCACAAAGCCTGGGTTGCAGATACACCTGTAGCTGCCCATGGTGTTTATGCAGTTTCCATTGGGACAAACTCCTTGAATATGGCACTCATCAATATCTGAGGGTGATAACAGATATAAGAAGATTTTTTTTTTCTTGTTTTAACGTGTAAACAATTAATTGTTAGATTAATGCTTAAAACAAGAAACCCATCATCTCTGTAAGAAACAGTCAGAAAAGGAAAACACACACACACACACACACACACACTGAATGCAAGGGTGTGGGCAGTCATCATTCCCAGCAACTTAGATTGGGACACAGATCCAACACATTTCCTAATGCAATGCTAATGTGTTCATGATGACAGTGATGCTCATGGAGAGAGGGCATATACTCAGTCCCTCAAGCATCCTAACATCTGCACAGGAACACAGACTGGCCCAGAGAAGCTGTCACTCAAAGCAATGACATCATTGTGTCAAGAAAACTAAAATGTTCTATACAAAATACAGCTTATGCCCTGCAAATCAGCATGGTGATGGATTCATAAAGAATAAAGAAAGGGAAAAAGATAATATACAAAATGTATATGGATAAAAGCAAAAAAAGAATCAGTTATTGAAGTATTCCATAAATGCAGGAAAGTTTCCAAGGTTTTGTGGGAACCTCAGGTGGTGTTATCAGGAAAGTGATAAGTTAATTTTCTCTGATTGCTAAAGAAGTGTTGTAAACTATACTAAGAGAACAGCCCATGCTAAAATTTGCATCAATATATTTAGGTAAATGAAACCTCTTAGTGATCTGAGGCCTGTTTATTACATCTGAGACACATTTCAATCATCAAACCTATCTAGGCTATGATCTTCATACCTTCTAACAACGCCTCATGCTAATGCTGTGAAGAAATTAAAGGAGCACTATAAAATGTAATGGTACTTTTGAGAAATTTAGAGTTCTGTAGTGATCTTAAGATGGCACCCATAATGATCACATGACCAGCGACTATGTTTTGCAGATCATAAATATAACATTTTTTAAAACTTTAAAAATGACAACTACTAATTATATTTGTCTTATTTGATAGTTTACCTGAGACTAAGTTACTGACTAAGAAACTAAGTTTTTTGACCAAGTAACAGTTTATTTTATTTATTTTTTATTAATTGCACTTAAGTATGTCTCAAAGTTGCCCAGATCTACCAGCCTCCAAACCGCCAGAGCGCCTGATGCCAGGACACACACTGGGCACTTCCCCGACACAGCCTGCTTCACTTTTAGCTGCGGTTCAGCTCTGGGTTTGGCAGACTGTGGTGGCTGCTAACAGCAGATGTGTTTGGCTGGAGGTGTGTGGAGAAATAGAGACTGAAAGACAAATAGGTAACAAAGGATGCAAAGCCTTGATATAGAATATCTTAGCACATACTGCTAAAAAAATTTTATAGCCTGAATGCACTGTACTGTAAGTTGTTTTAGATAAAAGCGTCTGCTAAATGCATTAATGTTAATGTAAATAATATGGATACATAGACTACAATTAAAAACACACACACAAAAAAAAACATACACTGACATTAAAAAGTTTGGGGTCATTACGATTTGTTTTACAGAAATCAATACTTGTATTGAATAAGGATGCATGATACTGATCAAAAGTGGCAGTAAAGATATGTCTAATGTTATACAGGATTTCGGTTTTGATTAAATGCCGTTCTTTTAAGCTTTCTATTCGTCAAAGAATCTTGAAAAACAAAGCAGCACAACCCTTTACAACACTGATAATATTAAATCTTCCTATTAGCCTATTAGAATGATTTCTGAAGGATCATATTATAATATTTCTCTTTTTACTGAAATTTAGATCAAATAAATACACCCTTGGTGACTATAAGATAACTCTTTCAAGATTTAAAAATCTTACCAACCCCAAACTTTTGAATGGTTGTGAAACTAAGAGAAGGTTTAGCAATTTTATAGTTAATAACAGAAATACTGTGGGCTTGTTATACTGAGCTTTGAATTTTGAATCCCCATCCAACATTTGTCTTTAAAAAGAAGTATTATTAACATGCTAAACTAGAGTTTACATAGCCAAGGCATAAATTAACAATACATGACTGCATGAGCTTTACTTGAGCTTTACTGCATGAGCTTTACTTGACTGCTGGCTCTGATTTGTTGGATCTTTTGCTATTACATTACATTCAACTTCAACAAGAGTAGAAAGACCTATCAAAGATGTCACCTGTCTCTCGTCTTAACACTGTAAGAAAGTCTTCTCTGAGATAGATCTGGGACACTGTTTTAAAATGGCAATTTAATAAAAGGAACAGTAGATGGTGTATGTCGCCAGTTGTAAAATGCAGAGGCCAGTGTGTGTGTGTGTGTGTGTGTGTTGAATTAGTACTGTATGTGACAATGATACATACACTTATGCATTTTTATCAAAACCATCACAATTGATGCATAACTAAATAAACACACAAAAAATGTAGAACAACAAACATACATTCACAGCAAAAACAGAAAAAAACAAGATAAACATTTATGCATGCATGACAAGCAGATGCAAGCAGAAACAAGCCATGGCTCTTACCGATACAGCGAGTGGCATTCAACCTCTTATAGCCTAGAGGACATTCAATCAAAGGAATCGCTGTGGAGGAGAGAGAGAGAGAGAGGAGATGGAGGGAAAAACAGCACATTTAGATACAGCTCTAAAGACAAACATTCTCCTACAGCAAATTTAAGAAAACCTTTGGTGTAGTTAAAACACGTCTTACCAAAATTTGTAACTAAAATAGCTTTAAGTCCACTGTAACTATTACAGTAATTTATTATGATTGATAACCAGCATATGTTCCAAAGTACCACAGTTTCTGTGAATCCATAATAATTCGTATTTTGTATGAGTTCAAACAGTACATACATACATACCTAAACACATACATATAAATATAATAAATAAATAAATAACTTACCATTAAATTACTTAATTTGGGATGGGCACTATTTTTTTTGTTTATTTGTTTTTCAAAGAAGTTTTTTATACTCACAAAGGCCGCATTTAATTACAGTAATACTGTGAAATATTTCTACAATTTAAAAAGGCTGTTTTCTATTTGTATATATATATATATATATATATATATATATATATATATATATATATATATATATATATATATATATATATATATATATATATATATTAAAAACAATTTGATGGAAAAGCTGAATTTTCAGCAGCCATGAATTGAAAGTTTAAAAGATCAATTTAGAAATCATTCAAGTGAATGCATCCTTGTTCCGTAAAAGTCTTAATTTCATAATTTCTTAAATCAATTCACACAGGAAACTAGCAGGCTATAAAGCAGTGCAAATCACTCAGGATTCAGAGTGAGCACTGTTCTGCATCCACACACATATCATTAATCACTCTATATAGAATGTTGTTAAATACACCATTGACTCTGAGCTCATAAATTAAAAAAAGATAAAATGCAAGCAAAAACACTGTACACGGCTCTGTAGTGGTTTGTTTCAGGGGAGGCCTTGCGACTGGAAACTCGTAACAGCTACAGGGTTTACTTCCCTCTCATTCTCATAGGTAATGACCGTAATAAATTACATAAATAGAACAGAGAGAGAGACAGAATGACTCATTTGGAAGAGAACAGAATGGCATATGCACTTCTAGGGGTCATAGTTTGAGCCTGCTTCAGAAATAAAGGGGACTGAACTCCAGACTTGTTTACATCTTCATTACCCCAACACTTAGGTTCAGTTACTGCTATTTCCACTTCTATTTCCATTCAGTGCCAGCTGATGTCCTAGTAAGTGTTCGCCTACAGCTGCTGCGAACAGACCTCAGAGACAGCGGTAATGTCACATCAACTTCACATCTCTCATGGCTATATTGAATCGTCCCTCCAAAACGGAGTAAACATTTACATAAAATGAAAAGAAAAAGTGTGAGATGAATAAGGAATAACATTTTAATTGGCATTTAAAGATTGAAACAACAATCCTTAAATATTTAAACACTCACAATCTCACGTTTGTTTTGGCGATGTCCGCAAGGTTTAAATCATGTTATTTCTAGGAATGCACAGAATGCAGGGACTCCCATATATAGGCAGAGAATTTCAGAAACATCTACGGACATACCGCGAAGAAAAAGAGAGCGAGAGGGGTGGTACGCTAACATTTTCCTGTATGGACTTCAGAGGAGTGACTAAGCATAGATGAATCACGACTGTATGAGTAAATGCGTGTGTGTATGTGAGGGACCATTACTAAAGCTGGAGTGTGTGCCAGGTGAGTCAGCATGTCAGTAAGTTCAACACAGCGCGTGTAACCAAATACTTTACAGCTTTCTCTTTCCTTTGCCCACTCATTACGCACTTGTCTTTTCTCTGTGGAATGCATCCCTTCCCTCTCATTCTCGCTGTGATATTAGGACCATGTGTCTGTTGAGTCACAGCCACTTGGAGGTTTGACATCAAATGGTTTTCAAAAAATATCCTCATAGTCTCTTTTAGTTAGTGAGAAATCAAGGCTAGGAACTCTTGATGAATCATTACTTTCCCGCTCATTTCGGACTACACTACTGTGGTATACTGTGTACGATACTAGTGCAAGTGTTTCATCTCAAAGGAGTCCCAGGCATACTGATGTTTAATGGAGTGTCTCACTCTGAACATACACTAGGTTGTTTTAATCATCCTCGTATTTCAATTAACATGATAATTTAAGACAAGTGTGAATTTGTGTGTGAGGGTGAGACAGATGTTTGTGTGGTATAAAGTAAAACAGATGTTTAAAAAAAAAGACAGCTGAATGGTTGTGTGAGGGTGCGACAGGTGGTTTTAATCATAAAAATGAGCTATATTATTTTCTACATGAAGAAGAGTCTTTGAGGGTGAGACATACAGTATTTTTGTTCATGAAAATGAGACAGATGTGTAAAAGTGAAGCGAAAAGCAAAAAAAATACAAAATAAAAAAATTCAAGTTCAAAAATAATGAACCAAAAACAGATGCAGAATATGTCATTCAACACTCAATTGTGCTAGGAGGAGCAGGAAACAGGGAAAATGTAGCATACCCAGGGCCTCGAGACCTATTTATGTGTGTGTGATTTTTTGTTAAAATAAAGCCGATAATTTTCTGTGAGATGGACATTTTGTTTGTTAGAGTCAGACAGTATCTTACATGTTTTCCTGGGGCATTTTTGGCATTTGTGGAATCCCCATGATGTGCCCACCATCCCACAACAGGCATCTTGTTTAGACAGGCCAGGCAGAGCTTTCCCACACTACAACACAATAAAACACAATCACATCCAGTAAATTAAGGAAAGAAAAAGAATGAGTGAGAGAAAAAAAAATCTAGACCATTCACAACACACAAACACACATAATTCTGCTCACACACAACTCTTGATGCCAGTTCTTTCTGATCAACACTGTTATCTCTCCCTTGAATTAATCTAATTTGCTGAACCAGGCCAAAACGAACAATTATCTGTGAGACGGCGATGATACACGACTCAAACAACCTGATAACACGCTCCTCTCTGCTGACATAAAAAGACAAAGTCACAAATTAAGTCTGAATGGTTGCAAAAACAGTCACGGCACTTTCCAATTAGAGTAAACAAACAAGACTGAGGTGAACTTAATAATAATAACTTGATAAACTAACAGCTATAGAAGTACAACTGGATGTTCTTTTATACTGGAGGCAGGTACTGAGTCAAGATTCTTTTGAGAATCATTCTTTTTTGTATTTCATCTGCAGTTTTTTTTTCTTGAGAGACAGATGTTCCCTTGAGCACCACAATGTTCTGGTGGGAATCTAATCTAACTATTCATTTTGTCTTATGCTCTCCTTCTTGATCATCCGATGATAGCTGAAAATGAGTAATTTTAAAAGACATTACAAGTGAGAGACAGAGTATAATAGTGGATGATTCACAGCTCACAGCAATAGTGAGAGAGATAAAGACAGAGATGAACAGAACAGTAAAGATACAGAAGATATTTTGAAGACTGTGTTTGTCCAAAATAGCACTGAAACCCACAGACTATCATTGTATAGACAAAAACCAAAAACCTCTTCCTCACATAAAAGCTTTATATATGAGTTAAAGGCATACAAATACTCAATGTTTCTCTGACCTGCATTCCAGCAGTCTCTTGAAAGCAACGTCCCAACTGGCTCTTAGATGTCACCGGCTGGTACTGGGGGTATGTTTGCTGGTTGGGGTAAATGACGCTGCTGTGAGTATGACCGTGTTGGATGCTCTGGCTGCTGCTGTGGTAGGTGAAGGAGTGGCTGGAGTGTGTGTTCTTCACCTGCCCATTACTATCCACCGGAGACACCTGATGGATCTGGACAGAGGCTTCTGGGGGATGCTTCACATGGACATTCACCAAACCTACAGAACAGTAACTCTTTAAGGGAGATTCACTACAAGTTCATAAAATTTCATTACAAAGTTAGCTCAGTCGACAGAATTGGTGGTGTAATGTTAAATACCAGAAAAAAATAGTTTTAGATTCAGCCCTTCTCTAAAAAACAGTGAGCCATGTACAAGTGAATGGGGACAATTTCTGGCAGGCTTAAATGCAGCAAAATGTGATAATTTTACAAAAGCACTTGGATCAATTATTCTGTTAAAAATTGTGCATGACTTAGAGCTGTTTAAATCATTTCATTTTAGAGTTTTAGGGGTTTTAGGGTTTAGGGGTTTTGGCATTGTGCTGTAATGACAATGAAGTTGTGAAACTGAATATTATTTTAAAATGAAGCAATTATTTCCACAATAAAAATCATGCTAACACATATTATTTACATATTGTAGCTATACTGAGTTTTAGCCCCACTGACTTCCATTATAATTGTCTCACTGTAAAACAGGCTTTAATTATTTAAGTTAACAAAGGACAAATTAACATTTATTTTTGTGGTAATTCAGAACCCTACAGTAGTTATTTATCTAATAACAGCAAAGCCATGCATTTCAGAATAACAAGATTCAGACAGATTTTCTACAAGTAAAAACAAAAATAAAAGTGTTACCCTGGTTTTGTCCAGTGCCATAGGTGAGGGGTAATGTGTGCGTTGAGTGGATGTGTGTCTTCTGTCCGTTTACGACAGCATGTTGCCCCTGGTGACCGTTGGGATTCGGCATTTGGCAGAATTTTCCAGTAAAGTTAGGTGGGCACTGGCACTTGTCCCGAGCGCTGCATTTTCCTCCATTCATGCAGGGCAAGTGGCAAACAACTAAAACACACACACAAACAGAATACAGTTTGGTTAATCACAGGCATATCGAGTGACATTTTTCAATGTTTAGTGACAACTTCCTGTTCAGAGACCCATCACATTTAGGAGACTGACAAACATATAAACAGATGAACCAACAAAATTATCAACAAACTTTAGTTTTGTCCTGTGTCTGTGCAAGTGTTTGCTTGTGGGACAATGTGTGTGTGTGCTAAAATGCTTCACAGAAAATCGGTTTAGGAATTTTTGTGGTGGCATGTAATGAGAGTTTTATGTGACATCACGTTGAAGGACCTTTCTGCCATGAAACATCTTTAACTTTCTCTCTGCCTTGCTCAATTGAGATTTTAGATCACATTCGGCTCAGTAATAACACTATCAAAATGATAAATGGATTTAATTATCCCACAGCTGAAGTAAATAAATGTTTTGGGGCTTGATATTTTACGGATATACAGTATGTTTGTGTTGTGGTATAGGGAATTCCTTCAAAACATTTAAATGAGGTGAACTTCATTCTCCTGTCGTGATATTCTTTAAAAACTTTCCCAAACCGAAAGCCACATAATATATTTAACCATCATAAACTCATCACGCTAAATACTCACTAAAACAACAAGGCTGTCCTAACATCATTCCCTCCCAGCACAACATGATATAATTTCCTCTCAAACCACATATACCTCCTGTGGCCAGACGCACAGTCCACTGTCTGCAGATACCATAATTCACGATTAAAGGCAGGATAGACGGCTCACTTGGCTATCTAAATGAGGACATATCATAGTCTTCTATTATTTTTGTATACATTTTCACACTTTATTTTTTGTTCATGAAGCATGATTGAATTTTTCCAAATGAGGGAAACCCCAAATGTCTCCAAAGAGAGGTTTTGTCATATTTAACTCTCTTCCAGGGACAATATTTTGTTCAGTATACATACATAACAAAATATTTCCTAAATGTATGACTGAAGCTAAGTCTAATCAACTCTAAATGGGCTTTCAATTTATTTTTCTTATTTTGCTCTTTCTGATGATTTTATCACATAATCCAAATGTTCACAATTAATGTTTTTTTGCCAAGTGTACCATATACCCGCACTAATATATGATTTTACCCAGGCAGCATAAAATATCGATTCTATTAACACAATGGGCTTTCATCACTAGCAATACAAATGGCTTTACTGTGACTTTTGATCAACTTAATGCGCCCTTGCTGAATACTTTAATACTAAGCCCATACTTTTGTAATAGTAGTGTATGATGTTCAGTTGTTTATACTCCGACAACAGCACTCTGAACTTCAAATTACAACAAGACACACACATACACACACACATACACACACACACACACACACCAACTAATCAAAAAATCTAGTAAGACTTTCTGACAGCATGTAAATGTTGATGAAAAAAAAAAAAAAGGCCAGCAACCCACAGTCCTTAAACAGATGGAATAACATTTTCCTGCAAACCTTAACGCCTCTGCTTGTACAGACAGGCTCAGTGGCAGCTCCATGGGGATGACTGTCAAAACACCCAACACTACTGCGTCCAACAGCGTCTTCAGGTGAGACATATACACATAAACATTCTCTGGGGATGAACATTCAAATCAAGTTGGAGCAGTCTGGGCTACACTGAGGAATTTTAGAAGTGTAGTAATACGTTACTATCTTCAGAACCACCATAAAAAATAAGCACACAGCTACATATTGATTATCTGTGATAATGTTTTAGTGGTCTTTTGATCTATTTGACAGTCAAAACCTAGAGCTGATCAATATGACGGTCTCTATGTGTGCATGGAGTAACGATAAAAAGAAAAACAAAATCCATCAAAAAATGTCTTTTTGCCAATTTTGATACTTTGCCCGGATGACAATAAACTGTATGCTACATGTGCAAGGTTTTGTGAAGTTAATGCATTGATGTGAGTGACTCAATGTTTTTTAATGCATTTCACAAATTTGACATTAAAGCAATCTAAATTATAGAGAAATTGAAATCAGATGGGATATTTAACCAAAACCCTAACATTCATGAGAAAAGCATAACAGTGTTTAAATACTCAGGTACACTACCATTCAAAAGTTTTGAGAATCAGTATTTATTTTTCATTTGTTTTTTACATTTTTAAAAAAACCTTTGAATGGTAATATATGGGGAAAGGTATATTTAATATGAGATAAGTCAAACTACTGAATCTATTGACAGCTCTCGTTTCATTTATCATTTGCCTGACATTGTTTATTTGTTTCTTTAAGGTATCGATTTAGCATCAACACTAAGGTACAAGAAGTTGGTTCAGAGTACCGCAGCTAAAATCCTGGTATTGATCCAACTCTAATGTGTGAGTGTGCGTCTCCTTTCTCCACGATGCTGGAGCTCAGCCTGGGATCTTTCCTCCCAGCTGCATCTGGATCAGAGCTGACAGAACACTCTGTGTTCCTTATAAGGCCACACACTCACCCACTCCAGACGTTCATCTCATTCAGACAAACAGCTTGCAGGAGAGAGAGAGAGAGAGAGAGAGACAGAGAGAATGACATCTTAGCACCATGCACAACTTCTGTTTATTCTGAGAGTATCTGTCTGAACACTTACTCCTCTGAGCTTTCCTGACCCTCATATATGAAATACAATTTCAACCGCTCAACTTGGAGATACTGATTACATTACAAAACCCACTGGTGAAAACAACCCCTAGCTGAATGCTACACTTTTGACCACAAAGTATTTGGATTCAAAAGTAACCCTTATGTAACAACTGTGTGTATAAATTGTGTCTATTGTTTCATTCTTGACCCCAATGCAAGTCACAAAGTAACTACTTGCTACTTGCAAAGTAACTTCTTCCACCAACATTGGGCCATAAAGATCAGTGGACCAAGAAGTACTTTTTGACTTCACTTAAACAGGATGAGTGTTTCCTAAACTATTTTTGTCTTGTACTTCCAAAGCCCCATTGACTAGAAATTTGCTCTTATTAATTCATATTATTGTTTAGCAATAATATTAATACTTATACAAAAATATATATAAAAAAATTATATCAAAAAACATCTCCCATGAGTAAATACATTACAATTTGTGGAAATGTTGATAAAAAGTTAACAAAAAAGTAACAATGACTGTACCACAGCCAAATTAAATTCTTTCCAAATAGCCCTGATTGGGAAACACCAGATTACGCAACTAAGAAGTGTGTGAAGAACCCAGACTGCTCTGTCTCTATTCAGGAGGCTGAGCGAGGCACCAAATGAACACCAACCAGCTGAGCCGGAGGGCAGAAGATGTTCTGCTGTGTCATAACCACATGCTCTCGATCCATTCTGAGCCCTTATTGTGAAATATAATTGCTGGTCCAATTATGCAGGTTTTTCAGACACAGTATAAAGCATCTTAAACTTTTCCACAATATCTGCCAGGCAAGTGAAAACTCCCCTCCGAAATGCAACTAGACACATCCAAACATCAGCCATAATTATAGACCTGTCTACGGCTGGACATGATGTAACAGGCCCGTGGCCAGATGTTCTCCGTTCAGTAGACAGCAAAAGCAAGCACGAACACATACATTCAACAAAGTCCAGTTGCCAACTAGGAAATTAAATGTTCTACAAAGACCTGGATGAACGAAAACTTCCCACTTTTCCCACCATACATTAAGAAGAGGTGGCGATGCCACTCACCGACTCTGAAGTTGGGGGCAGTAAGTGTGTCCGTAGTGTGCCCATTTTCACTGATGATAGTGGTGGTGTTGCCCTGCTGACAGCTGTTCTGACAGCGACCATTAGTGCAGGTCATCTTGCAGATAGTCGGGGTGAAGACCACTTTGATCCGGCCTGTGTGGTTCCCTACTGTAGTCCAGCAAAGCACAGACATTAACAGAGAGAAGAGAGAAAAATCCATCAGTCTGGACGGCATGGCTTTCATAAACAACTCTGAATGACTCTTTCACTTTTGTAGGCAGTGTCTGGCAGAACAGCTCAGGAGTTCAGCTTTAAGAAAGTGAAACGAGAGAGGGAGCGAGAGGGAGAGAGGCTGGAGAAAGGAAAAAAGTCTTTCTGTTGTCTTGTCTTTTCTTAGTCTCCTGTACATGTTCCCCTGTGACTGTCTGATTCCCTTTTTGTCCATTTCCTCCTTTCTCTCTCTCTATGGTCCAATATCTCAGTCTCTGGAACATGAGGAGGTGACTTGGGGAAAAAAATAGAAGCAAAGGCCGAGATAGAAAGAGAGAGAGAGAGAGAGAGAGACTACAATGGCAAACAACTCTGGGACCAGACCCAGTTCTTCTCACAGGATTCGGACAAAGTGACCACAACTCCAAACCGTATACAGAGACGAAAAGAGGGAATGTCGGCTTTTCTCATCAAAACTCATTTCTAAACAAGTCTACAAATACTAATGAAACATATTAAAGGGGACATCGGATGCAAAATTCACTTTTACATGTTTATATATAAATGTGTGGACACTACCACCCTACAATGATAAAAATCCATTCAGTCCTTTTTTCTATTCCCCAAAACCCTAAACAGTCTCAATCTCAATTATCAAATCGTTTTGATTTTCAGAGAAATATGACATCATACTGTGGTCCTGTAGCTCAACTGGTAGACCATTACGTTAGCAAGTGCAATGTTGGGGGTTCGAATCCCAGGGAACACATGATAGTAGAAAATTGTTAGCCTGAATGCAATGTAAGTTGCTTTGGATAAAAGCGTCTGCTAAATGCATACATTTTTTCTGCTAAATGCATAAATACTGCTCAGGCCCCGCCCAGGGCTGCTGACGGACATTCCTATATTAGCATATCTCCACCCTCAGGCATTTGAACACTCTGTGCAATTTACTCCAAAATCAAGCAGCTGTAGCGAAAACAATGTCTCTTAAGCAATGCAGATTATGTAAAAGTGAACCTTAATTTAATTTTTTGATGGTAAACATGCCTCCGAATACACGGAAAATGGAAGAGAGGGATGGGGTAAGCAATAACTCATTCTCAACATCACTCAGAGACATCAGTCTGAACAGTGCGGTTTTTGACAAGGTATAAAGATGTTGATTTACACAACCATTGAGGAATTTTAACTAAAGTGTCACAGTCATGGACTTATGTTCCGTTTTGTTATCCCTATTTGGTCATGTTCCGTTCCTAGTTTAGTTAATTGATTACTCCCCACCTGTTTCCATTCCTCTCATTACTTTCCTTGTGTTTAAATACCCTGTCTGTTTAGTTCCAGTTTGTCTGCTATTAATGTGATGTACACTTATTTGGATTTCTCCCGTGACCATTGAAAGCCTTATTTGTTATCTCCTTCGTCAAACATTTTACTTAGCACACCTACACGTGCTACATATAGTGTGTTGAAGACATTTCATGAGGACCCTAAATAACCATACCAACTTGTGGAAAATGGGCATCCGATGTCCTCTTTAATATTATTAACTAAATAAATCGTACAGTTTAATCAGTTTTGACAAGATGCAAAACATCAAATTAAAGAAGAAATAATCAATTAATCTGAAAATTATCATCAAATTGTTGTTAGTCAATTAAGTCCAGTTCCAACTTCTTGGTTTTTTCTTAAGCAGCTTCATCTCAGCATAGCTAGACTTTCACACCTCTGTCTGAAAAACAATTGCAGGGAAAACAAA
Organism: Carassius auratus; assembly: GCF_003368295.1. Classification (NCBI taxonomy): domain Eukaryota; kingdom Metazoa; phylum Chordata; class Actinopteri; order Cypriniformes; family Cyprinidae; genus Carassius; species Carassius auratus. The sequence goes on from NC_039256.1 coordinate 13,152,087, forward strand.
TTTCCTAAAATAGTCTGTCCTAAATCCTTTAATTTAAATGATGTCATTTGCACCTGCAAAACTATGTGGAAAAGAATCTACCAACATTCTCCTCTCCTCGCCTAGTTAATTAATTCATTTTATTAGAGAATGTTATTTAAATTACAGTCTGGTAAACTCTGGGCATCACTGTCTCTCTAAATATTTTCCAGTCAGGCATCTGTAGATATTCCTGGCCTGTGTTTCTGTCTGCTTCATGTTTCTGTTGTGTCTTTGTCTTTATTCCTGACCCTTACACTATCATTCATTCTCAATCACTCCATTAAAAATGGCATCTTGTTAAAGGATTATTACACCCCCCCCCCCAAAAAAAAAGAAGAATTAGATGTCATGACTTTCTCATGACATCATTACATTCTTCTGTGGAACATAATAAGTGGAAATGAGTGGAATTTGCATTAGTGATGTAGTTCAATTAAGAATCAAGCAGACATAGTGGTAGTAAGTCACTAACATTTTTATCATAATGCTCTGTTATGTAAAGCAAATCTAGAAGCTAACATGTAACCTTTTCACAGAGATCAAATAATGTCTCCACAGACAAAACAGACATCAGTTACTGGAGCTACTAATGATACTAACACGCACCTAAACCTGTTATGAGGTTATGAAGTGAGAGAGGAAAGTAAATTGAGGAAGACAAACTAAGTATACAGCAACAGTAAGAAGTAGATGACAAGAGATGGATGGCTTTACCAGAGCACCACACACACACACACACACACACACACACACACACACAGAGGGCTGCTGACAGGCCGTCTCTTGTGTGGGACAGACCTCACCTGGTGCTAGACGCCTAAGACATTGAGAAACTAGTCAGTCTGCTACATCTACCATTAACCACAGACACACATTTAGTTGGAAAAATTAAATTACAATAGGAAATACCACATACTTGTTTTGTTTTTATAAAAAACTAATTATAAAACCTAACCTAAGGTTTGGTGCTAGGATTTCAGTCCCCTACATGAGCTAATGTGGCTTAGAGGAATATTTCTTGCCTTTCAAGCAAAAGATTGCAAATCTTGCTCAAAGTTAATTTTTTTTAATAAATTAACATTTCATCGGTTTTTCATCATTTATATCAGGATCTGAAAAACTAATTTAAATGATAACTCCTTAGTCTTTTTGAAAGATCCATTAAAAATAATGGATCAAAAGGATAATTTGTTCAGGAATCAGATAACACTGGTTGCTTATTTTTTGCTAAAAATATTCATTTTGTAAGAGTCAGACATGAATACAAATGTGTGTTTTCTTGTCGTTTTCTTGTCGTTATTTTGCAGTAAACACCCTTTTTATCTTATTACTAATTCTGTCCACAAACTTTACCCGAGGCTGTGAATTCAGCCGTAATAATAAAAACCACAATAAAGAAGATTTTAAGAATTGAGATCATTCAAATCAAGACCATCATTAAACAAGAAAATCTATATTTTTTACCATGCCCTAGCTTTATGTCAAATGCTAACAGAATAGGCTAGTTTTTATAATGAATCATTTTTGATGAAAAACATTTTAACCTTGGAAGACCTACCCAAATGTAAGTTTTAGTCAGATTTAGCATGAACTGAATGAAATGAAATAGAAATAGCATTTTTTAGCTGTTTATTTTTCAGAGAATCAGAAACATGTAGGACAATCTGTCTCATTTGTGAACAAATTACTTTTTTGAAATGTCCTTGTCCCCAAAGTTATTCTAGTGTAAGTACAGTAAACCAACACAGGGACACAGCCTTTATCTATAATTCAATCTGAAGTGTACGTTGTTACAACAGTAACATTCATCTTTCCGTTCTTTCCATAATGCATAAATCCAATTAAAACTACAAATGTAACATGAGGTCGACAGGAAGTCAGTCAGATGCTTGTCTTTTATGACCTACAGACTAATGTAATGTAATATGTAAAGGTCTGCCTCCCTCTGAATGAACCCGGTCACTGTTGTACGATCCAACAGCCAGTCAGAGTGAGGTCTGGCTGAGTTTCAAAGCAGCGAAAACCGTGCAAAAACAGTTACCCAATACCCCACGGGCTGCTCCTTGCATTAGCATTGCAGCGCAGCGCTGTCTGTATTCTTCAGAGATGTGTAACTCTAACCAGTCTGCAGGGCAGGAAGAGGGATGATAGATGTCATGCTACACATTAGTTCTGCCAACCCACTGTCCCCTTATTCTCAGACAGAACTACTGTATCTAATCCTCTCACCTGCCTCCTAAGAGCACTTACCTGTTATCATAACACTGTCATTTAATTGTCCCCCTCTCTCTCTCTTTTCTCCAGTTCTTGCCTTCCCTCTTAGCCAGGCTTTTATCTAAAATTACCAAGAGAAAATTAGGCTAATAACTCCCTTTAGACAGTGCAGCGCACAAGGCAATGCTTAAGTCTTTATATGATTTCAACCAGAGGATCCTCTTGGAAAAATAACAATGGGGCTATAAATTAAGGGCAATGGGGATATAACTTAATTGAGAGAGTGGGGTCTAAAACACACATGCTTGTGAACCAACTAACCACTAATTTGTACTGTGGATTCCCACACCTTTTGATCAATACATTTCCTTACTTTTCTATGACTTTTCTGGTGGTTTGTGATGGATAATGATGTTTAAAATATATTCAATTAGAGCAATTTTAAGATTACATTATCTTTATAGAAATTATATATAGAAATACATTAGAAATATTATAGAGAAATTTCCATGACTTTTCAATATTTCATAATGTCATCTCTCAGTGTTGTAGACATGGAGCTAAACATTTCTAAGCAAGTCAGACATGCTTTCACTCTCCTCAGAACAGAACTTATCATGGTTTGTGATCTGTCATTCTGTCAAACACCCAGGGCTACGTGCAGAGTCAGCAATACTTGCTGAAAAATAAAAAATTAAACATGAAATAACATTTTGAGATGCTGATGTCACTCGTTCTCCGATTTCTTCAACGGGGGGAGATGCTTTGGGATTACATCAAGGTGTCGAAATTATAGAGACTTGCAGCCAAGACATACACTACTTTTCAATTCAAAAGAGTGAGTAATTTCAAGGTATTTTAAGATGAAATAGTCTATAATGTTCACCAAGGATGCATTTATTTGATCAAAAATGCAGTAAAACAGTAAAAATGTGAAATATTATTACAATTTAAAATAACAGTTTTCTATTAGAATATATTTTAAAATCTAATTTATTTATGTGATGCCACAGCCAAATTTTCACACGAACTATGCTTCAAGTAAATACCTCAAATAAATATGGTGCAGGTTAAACAAGGTCAAACGTCATTGTAATTTACATTTCTTGTGACCAAAATGCACATGCATTATATTTGCATTTACATTTTACTTTCATATCTATCACGACTTATGAAGTCTTATGAACTACTTTACAGTGCTTTTTAGGTGTTTTAAGTGCCAATATTCTTCCATACTCATGTGCTGTGAAAAATCACAAAAAACACATTGAAATCAAAGAGATCCACTAGATTGATTGTACTTACAATTTATTGGGTTGTGTCCCACTGAAAGCGGGATGGCCCGGTTTAGGGTGGGTCCGACTCCGTGCATCTGCGTGTGAGTGTGGTAGTTTTTCTGCTGAACCATGAACTTCTGGGTTTTGCTCTGTTGCATTATCTTTGAAATTGGGTTTTGTACTCTGGAAGATAAAAACATAAAAACAAAAACAAAAAAAACACGTCAACACCTTTTAAGAGTTTTTTTTCTTTCTTTTTTCTTTTCTGTCACTTTCTCTTTCTCATAATTTATGTCCATATTGAAATATTCTTATGTTTTAATTTATGTGGTTTTCACTTTGATTAATTACCTGCTCAAGGCCATATGGAAAGCCACAGAACCCTAAACACACAGACATTCTTCTTGCCTCATGTAAATAAAAGTAAACACATGTAACAAACAAAGCACATCTGTATTCACATGACTCATGAAAAGTTACTTTACATTATGTTTATCACACACATACAGTTGAATGTCATTTGTACAAACACATACTACAAGCACACAGACGAAAAATAACAGCACATCACACTCTCTTTTATTTATTTGTGTTATAACCCTGTAAGATTTTTCTGTAAAATCCTTTTTCTTTTTATTTGTATATCAGAATAGATTTTACTGGCCATATTTAGTCAGATTTTAAGCCATCTCAATTAATAAATTCAGTTTGTTGCAGTGCAATGCGATGTTGTTTTATTAACTATACAACTATAAACAAAACTATTAAAAGCAATTTTGGTAACTGAAGTAAATCTGAAATTAATTTAATTACAAATATTACATACATTAAAAAAACAAACAAACAAAAAAAAACTTACATTTGTTTGGGAACTAACTGAATTAAATATGTTTAATGTGAAGTAATAAAAGTGCACTATAGATGATGATAACTAGAAAACTCGCAATTTTTCTCTGAGAAACTCCTTTCTGATATTGCTCCACTATTTTTCACCGCAGCATTAGGGGAATTAGTGATCCTCTGCCCGTCTTAACTTCTGAGAGACACTGCCACTCTGAGAGGCTCTTTTTATACCCAATCATGTTGCCAATTGACCTAATAAGTTGCAAATTGGTCCTCCAGCTGTTCTTTATATGTACATTTAACTTTTCCGGCCTCTTATTGCTACCTGTCCCAACCTGTTTTGAATGTGTAGCTCTCACAAAATCCAAAATGAGTCCATGACATTTTAAAATGTCTCACTTTCAACATTTTATATGTTATCTATATTCTATTGTGAATAAAATATAGGTTTATGAGATTTGTAAATTATTCCACTCCTTTTTTTACTCACAATTTGTACTGTGCCAAACTTTTTTTGGAATCGTGTTTGTAAAACCCAATTAGTAAATATTTGAATAAAATAATAATAATAACAATAAGAAGAAGAAGAAGAAGAAGAAGAAGAAGAAGAAATAATTATTTGCAACAACTGATGGAATTCTGATGTGTAATGACATACTGCAGAGTTAAACTTTATGAAAATGAGCATTTACACAATGCCACAACTACCAATATGAGAGCAGGCAGTGATTACAGTCTTTCAGTGCAAGCAAGGCTGTAGACATAACATGCTTTTTATCCACAAAGTGAGATTGTGAGGACAAAGTGTATAAACCGCGTCTGATTTCTGATCAAAAGTAAAGCAATGGAAGGAGCAGATACACAAAAACTAGCAAACAAAATAACAATATGTACAGGGAAAGTGTAAACAGAGGTTGTTTTTCTCCAGTGATGTCTCATCTTATCTTTCACACTATTCAACTCTGTTGCTGTCTGTGTTTCATCTCTTGTTTTATGTTTCCAAAAAGAGGTCTCGTTCTGAAATGTATGTTTGTACTACTTTTAATATGTGCATTTTATTACACGATAACGATATGTACCTTAATATAGCTATTTTTATACAATTTTTGTTAAAAGAAGCAAATTACAAGAACAACAGAACAAATAAATATGAAATAAACTTTTAACCGACTGTGTTTACTTGAATACTCCACACGACGGGCATTATGTCATTACTGTGTGCATATTTGACCATTCAAACACAATAAAACATGAAAGATATCCGCTTTTGCGATCACATATGCTGTAGAGAGAGGGGCTTTTAGTGCACAAGCTTCGAGCTTCGGCTGTGTCAGCCATTGTGAGTACTGCATTGAGTTATTTTTCACTGCTAACTGCACTTAACTTTCCCAAGTGTGTCCTACTCTTTGCATTCATTAGTAATTCATTCTTATTCATTCATGTTTCATTATCACTAAAAATGTGTAAAACATTTAAGTAGTGCTGTGTTACGCAGATATATTTGCATACCACGGAATACACAATATAGCAAAATCTCTAATGATGGACACTGTGGCGAGTGGGGCGGGGCCGAGAGGCGTGGGAACAGGAGTGAGGCCAGGTGTAGTGAATGGAGATGAGCTACACCTGAGCCCCACCGCTAGTATCGAGTCCCACGTCTCTCGGCCCCGCCCCACTCGCCACAGACACTATTTCGAGGAAACGATATATACCAACATACTGCCCAGCCCAGTGTATATGTACCAACATATCAAACATTTTAAAGACCAATCAAATGGGTCAGTTTTTACAGGCAATGCAGTGATATATTATATATATATATATATATATATATATATATATATATATATATATATATATATATAAAGATTTTAGCAACTATTTTGCCTAGCCTAATTATATTGTCTTGGAAAAGCATATAATATTTTCTGAGATTTGAGTTTGAGCCCTTCACTCAGACCAGAAAATTCTAATTAGTTTAAAACCACACCACAAACACAGAATATTACAGCTTACAAAGAGCAGACAAACACATAAAAAGAAAGCGTAAAATGTCTGTTCCTGAACATGTACAAAGCATTGAGCTGTGTAAGTGCTTATAAACACTCTCTTTCACACACACACACAATCACATGTCCTGGACAGTGGAAGCTGATACGTGGTAAGAAGATAGTGTTTCAAGCATTTCCACATGCATCTCTCCATTTTCCCTGCATGTATACAGACAATACATTCCAATTCATTAAACACACATGCCACAAACTCAAGCAAAAAATCCCATCTTTAGAAAGTTTAAAGTGACGTGACATACACCCAAGTATGGTGACCCATACTCGGAATTCGTGTTCTACTTTTAACCCATCTAAAGTGCACACGCACAGAAGTGAACACACACCCAGAGCAGTGGGCAGCCATTTATGCTGCAGTGCCCAGGGAGCAGTTGGGATTCGGTGCATTGTTTAAGGGCACTTCAGTCGTGGTATTGAGGGTGGAGAGAACACTATACATGCACTCCCCCCACCTACAATTCCTGCCAGCCCGAGACTCGAACTCACAACCTTTCGATTGTGAATCTGACTCTCTAACCATTAGGCCACGGCTTCCCTCCCGCAGAGAGCGATGAATTGCTGCACAGAAGAGGCTGTACAAAAATGCCTTATGGAGATGAATTGGGCATGTAGACTATTATGCTAATTCGCAACTGCAGGTACGTGCTCTTTATTTAAAATAATCCATATTTATAAACATTAGAACGAGGGAATGAATACATTTAATGCATGAGGATTTCGTGTGAGAACCTTTTCTGCCCATCTAAGTAAGAACACTTGTGCGCAATTACTAATGATTGCAGCCCAACTAAGTGAAGCTGTGTGTTTGGGTGATTGTCTGGGCGTTGCCTAAGCAAGCACTATTACTAATAAAGCCAAGAGCATTAAATGGATTTATAATTCTAAAGCCAGTACTCATGAATGTCCTAATAAGTTGCATTACCAGACCTGGTGTGGAAAGAGCTGTGGGATTCCCGCACACGTAGACAGGAAAACTGAATTTCGTGTCTATGTTTGTGAGGAAGGCCAGCTGGCTTGTTCTAGTCTCCTACAAGAGGGATATACTAAACCGTGAGTGTCTCTTATGTTCCTATGCCAGCGGGCATCTCGTAGCTCTTCCTCAACAGGTGTATGACCTGGCGGCCACAACAACATGGAGGACATATGTTTATTTATCGGCTTCTTGTTTGACAGGTGTCTGGACAGGTCTACCACACTAAACTCGACATGCTCCATGAATCCAGACTCTGGTTCACTGCCAGGCTGCATCACAGCTTGAAACCAAACAACACAAGAAACCTGACCGGCCCAGCACCTGTGGATCACTGTAAGAGTTCATACACATAGACACACACGCCACAACTACCACACAGACCCTCTCTAAATACACACACACATGCTCAAGCCAAACCACATATGCACACCCACCAACATACATGCTTTCTTAATGCCTACACACTAACGTGTGACACACACAGTCTGTAAATACATTTAAACCCACACACAAACACTGTTCATACACTAGGATCCTCTCTAAAACACCAGACCTACTTGAAACACTATACAGGCTATACACACATTCACATATAAACGAGGACAACATTTATAAAAATATCAGTCCTTAAGACACTAAGGACTCTGACGTAAAACACAAACGCCCACAACCGCAGCTGAGACAACCAGCGTAAGACTATCCCTGACCAAAACCCTCCCTGAAGGGCTGACTGGATGCTTTCAACATCACATAACACATGTGTAAGATTTACACATTTTATGTATGCATGTGAAATACAGCATTCTCTTACACTTGTTATTAAATGTTCAACAGACGGTGACATAAATCTGTGAATGCATGTGTGCCATAATGTAAATCATTGTAAGGAAACTACTGGGTTTGTGCCCAGATGTGCTCTGTGGCCCAGACCTTGTTTTTCAGTATGTTTATTTCAGTATGTTTAGCACAGACAACTGAACACTGTTCAAGTTATAATTATCTTCCTGTGGACCACAGAAAGGGATGGAGATGGAACCATTACAGTTGTGGACATACATGTCGTTTTCTCTATGGGTGTTTAGAACTACGTTTTAAAAATCAGTTAGTAGGTTGCCTGAAGGTCTAGCTGACTAAGCAGTCTAAAAAGGACAGTTCACCAAAAATAAATAAATAAATAAATTATATATATATACGTATATATAGACGTATACTGTATGTCATTTATTCCTCTAATGGCAAAGCTGAATTTTCCACTGCTTTTACTCCAGTCTTCAGTGTTACATGATCCTTAAGAAATAATTTTAACATGCTGATTTGATGCTTAAGAAACATTTATTTTTTATCAAGGTTAAAAACTGTTGTGCTGCTGAACATCTTTGCATAAAATAGGTTTTCTATTTCAGGAATCTTTAATGAATAGAAAGTTCAAAATAACGATGTATTTTGATCAATTTAATGTTTTCTTGCTAAATAAAAGTATTAAAAGTAATTTCTTGACCCTAATAACCCCAAACCTTTGAATGGAAATATAGGTCAATTTTATGCTTAAAAAAAAATTATGCTATATAATTTTCATGCTATAAAAATTAAGACAGTTGGAAAATTTGTAAAATAATAAAATATTTAAGGTTTAATAGTTTAATATTAAACTAAATTCAATCTTTTTAGCAATCAAACAGAACAGTCATATTTTTGAATACCCATCAAAGGAAAAAGATCATCTATTTTCATCCAGAATGCAGCTAGAGCCAAACCATTTGCCTTTTGCCAAAACAGCAAATTAAAGTGATGCAGCAATTATTAACAACATTTTTACAACGAAAGAAAAAGATACTCTACAAGGAACACAGCAACTGTGAGAAGTGAGTTTAATATGTTAGTATGAAACTACTTTAATATTTGAAATCTTTAATATTTTAATTAATAATTTCTTTAATATGAAATGAGGTTTGCAGACGAACAGTTAACTGAACAAACTGTGTGGTCTGCATTCAAATATCTCAATAAAAACCACAACAAAAGAACAGCAGGATTTTTGTGGCCTCCACACATCACCACAGCCGTCCAGTAAGAGAAGAAGTTTAAAGAGCATAAAAGCCAGATCCATTTAGGTACTGTGATCCCTGAGATTTCTGCCCACGGTGACTCTTCTGGTAGACAGGTTAGATCAGCGGGGACATCTGTTTACATGTGCTGTCTCTGATGAAGAGGAACCTGTCTGAGACTGGAACTGAACCCGCTCGCTTCTGGATTCAGAACGCGCTCTAGAGAGCCAGACAGCGCTCAATGCTGCTCCTGTGGCCATGTAGCCACATCGTTTTTTTTTTGTTTTTTTTTACTAAATGTTTATCTACCCTAAGATTATTCTGCGCAAGGGGAGCAGAAGTACAATGAGCTGTTTATATAGAATTTTACGACACTGGGCTGAGATTCAGAGTAAATCCCGGTAATATGAATCGTAATTATGGTTTTTGGAGCATAGTGGTTGAACACATGTGATGCGGCTCCGCTCACTTCTTCTAATGTGTCAATTGCAGCCCAGCAGTATAATAACTTGGAATTTGCAAAACAAAATATTGTCAGAATCAACTAGGCAGTGGGTTGCCTTAACGGTCTGAAAGGACATGGTAATTAAAAGCACCACATAAAAAAAGAAATGAAAAATGAAACACATACAGTCTACACTGCCAGGTCAGGGTTAGTAAGATGAATGTCTCTGAAAGCCTTTTATGCTCAACATGATTGCATTTTTTGATCAAAACTTCAGTAAAACAGTAATTCTGTATTACTTTACAATATTAGTAATATTATATAGCATAATATTAAAGTATAATAATAGTAATACTGTTTTCTGATTAGCGAGCAACAGTCCAATTAATTGGATAAACTTGAGAATGTATATGGATACAAATGCATATGAAGCTTTGTTCTCAAATTTCACTAGTAGATGAACATTAATTGTGAAATCAATATGTATGGATCATTAATGCTACTGCTGCTAGAGAAGAAGAGAGTGGGAGAAAGATGTCAGAGAGGCCGAGAGGGAGAGAGAGTGAAAGTTATAAACATAAGCTTTAGTTCCAGTCTCAACAAAATAGCTGGCGTGACCTCGTATGCTGGCAGAAGTACTGCAATTAAATAAAAAATAAAAAAAGATGCAGGGAGTTTTTTTTTTTTTACTCTCCCTCTCCCTCTCTATCAAAACTGAAGAGCTACACAGGTCTGAAATCCAGTGATCTCCAGATGTTGCTTATTTTCTCATGAAAAGATTCTTCACATGTCCACTTCTCTCTCTCTACCTCTTTCTTTTCTCTGTCCATATCCATTTCATTCTGTACCAATCTGCCCATCCTCCTCCTTTAATAAGATCGGTACTTCATCCATCTTGGTTTTCCATTTCCTTCTCCCACTTTTTTGACCACTTTGTCTATTCTTCTCCTTCCGCTCTTATCCTTTTGTTATTCCCAGAATCTGGCAAAATCTGCTGCAGTTCCTCCCTGGTGCTCGGTGAGATACTACACAGCTCTCTCTCTTCTAATGAACCCAATGACCCACATCAGGATGCTTTTGCTCTCTTTTATACCTATTGCCTGCAGATGGATATACATTTGTTTACCAAGTACCGACAGACCCAATTTCATCACTGACACATAACACCTAGACTACATGCTAACACGATCTGATACATTACAATGCCGATTATCTCATAACGGCTACAGCTGTCAAGAGCATATTCTGTATTACTTTACTAAACAGTCCCTCCAGGATTTTGTAATT